>NC_043702.1:141449636-141471928 GCF_006229205.1 Suricata suricatta
TAACCACCATGGTTAGGAAGTAAATATAGGTGGTGGAGAGAGTTTTCTTGGATAGCGGTTATTTATTTATTTAATTATTTTAAAAGATTATTTATCTTGACAGAGAAAGAGAGATAGAGAGATAGCAAACAGAGAGGGAGAGACAGTATCCCAAGCAGGCTCTGTGACTTGATGCAGGGCTTGAACTTACAAACTGTAAGATCATGACTTGAGCTGAGATAAAAAGTCAGACACTTAACTGACTGAGCCACCTAGGTGCCCCAGATAATGGTTATCTTTAAAAGTTTGGATCTCAGTTTTTAACGGTTTGCATCTTCCTTAAGTGCATGAATCCCTAAGGTTGACTTCTGAAAGTATAGGTTTCTGAGGTATGGTTTTTTTCTTCACCAATACTGTGCTACTATATTTAAATTTGCTTCACTCACTCTGCAATGATTCTATCCTTTGTTATCCAGTCAACAGACACTTACTGGACACCTATAATTTTTAGGTCCTTGCAGAAAAACAAACAAGATGGAGAGAATATGGTTGTTCCCTGCCCTTAAGGACATCACAATCTAGCAGAGTGGATAAGACAAATAACCACAGACATTGAATATGAGAGACTAGAATAAGTGCTGTAAGAAAGGCAAAAACAAAGTGTTATATATGCTGGCATCTCTGTTTAGAAAGTCCTTCCCAATATCACCAACCTCTGATTGTCAAACTATAGTTTTCCTTTCCAAATTAACTCAAATGCCACCTATCCTATGAAGCCTTCTCTGACTGCCCCCCTCCATAACCTTTTGTTGATACCTTCCTTATGACATGGTGTGTGTTTGGGGAATTATAAGGATTCTAATTCCCAATATTAACATGATGAGTTTATCTTAGATTTTTCTGAACAGTTAATTTTTTTTGTAACTATATTTCTGTTTTTCTTAATAGAACAAATTTAATATCTGTATGATTTTAATCTTCAGACCTTGTCACTTATTAGACCACATGGTCTGACAGATCTTTGGTTTCAACAATGTGGTCACTATGGCTAGAGTCAGAGATAAAGTGACCGAAATGACTGGTCTACCATCTGTTTATTACTGATGCCCATACTGACTGATTGGGAAAAGTCTATTCCGACTGGTTGGAGCCCATGCTGTGTAACTATTTTGCATATAACGCTAGGTGACAGGGCATTCATGGAAATGTGAATTGGGTTCAGAAAAGTAGAAACTTATACCCTAAGTTAGCTAATTTTGAAGGACTCTGTAATAACATCAGTTTTATACATATCTCCTCAGATCAAATGATTCACTAGTCTGCAAACTCAAATAAATCCTCTTATCAATCTACACATTCTTTTGAATTTATGCATCTTGCTTAAATACAAATTGCAAATCATACGTACATCTTGCAACAAATACATACAGAGTACCCATGTGGCAGGGACTGCTCACTGTTTACCCATGTCCACTTCGTATTCCTGGGTATCGCTATACATTTTTCTGCCTCTTTTGCAATTAGATGTGACCATATGGTTAGATTCTAATATGGTATGACTGGGATGGAGAGGCCTCTTGAATGACCTTGAAAACTATGTGTTTAATAAGGCAAAGTAGCCATCATCCTGGGTCATGATTAACTGTGTGGACCAGTTGTGCCCTCCACTTTTATCTCACCAATCTGGCACAGTTAGTGAGCAAGACATAAATTTCTAAGCTATTAAGCCATTAAGTATTTGGATCTATTTATTATTATAGCCTGGCTATATCAATTAGGATAAGCTAGGTTATGATTTTTTTTTAACTCAGTGGTCTAAACCATAAATGTTTATTTCTTAATCATGCTACTTAATCATTGAGGGTTTTCTGAGGGTTATTTTGCCACAGTGTTCTTACATTGTCACTCTCTCTGGGGACCAGCCTCATGGAACAACCACTGTCTGGATCATGCTGGTCACTGTGATGGAGAGAAAATATTCATGGAGAATTTTTCATCAGCCATTAGACAAACAGTCAGACAGTCACACATATCACTCTGACCCACTGGTCAGACTCGGCCATATGGCCCCAATCTAAGCCAGAAAATACAATTCTATTATGTGCCTAGAAGCTGCATAGCTAGAATTCAGAGAGTGTCATTAAAGACTACCACACCAGCCTATCTTAAACAGCTGACTGTGTGCTAGGTACTATGGAAAATGTTGGCATTTAAAGGTAAATATGTCATGGTGCAAATTTTATAATTTTACATTGCATTGTCTTCTAAACTTATGGTTTGATATCACCTATATTTGCTGATTTTCTGTAATACATTTTAAGACAAAGTACATCTATTATCATTTAACTAATTTATTCCTTTATCCCATCAATAATATTAATTATGTGTTTATTTACTACATATATCTGTGGGGTTTACAGTGATGAAGTCGACATCAATCCTGCCCACCAAGAACTCAGAGTGTAGGAAATGTGTTTGTTATCATACCTCCAAGTACCCCAGTCAATATCTCCTTGTCCGTCTTCAATAAAACTAAGGTTGGGATTGCATTTTGCTGTTTTGTTCTTATCATGTGGGAGTCACGTGTTAGGTTGGAAGAATATTTAGACCATTGCCCAATGCTCATGGAGAGATCCCTGAGTGATCTTCTATCATTGGGTTTTTGGGTCTTTAGGTCATTTGAGGTCCTGTGAACCACAGTCTACACATGGTGTGAGCCTCCACCAATATACCAGAGAAGCAAAAATAGGGACACAGACTGAAAGCAGTGTACTCTGCTATAACTCATTCTTCTTCAGAGATCCAGGCCCTACTTATTTTTAGAAACTTTTTTCAACTTACAGGTCTCTTTGAAACATAATAGAGCAATGGTCTTCTACAGTGCAAGAGGAAAAAGAAGAAGGTGCCCAAAGAAGGGAGAGGCAGCACAAGTAGGAGGCTGCAGACATTCTGTCTCAAATCCAGCCAGAGTAGCTTCACTTTAGACTGTTTTATGTATTGGAATTCTACCAATGGTTCTATTATTAGAAAGCTTAATTTCTTTAAAAAGATAAATGATCTAATAAGTTGCTATTCCAAAACATTGCAAGGAGTCCAAGAGAATAAACAAATTCACCTTCCTAACAAATAACAGACCATGAAATCTGGAAGGGACTCAGAGTCATCCAAATTCCTTGGCGACAGCAGCCTTGGTCTTCATCATCTGGAAAGTGCTGAAGATCTCACTGAATATACCCCATCCTCTTGAGGCCATGATTTCCCCAATGGAAGCAGTTAGCCCAGTGCCTTGCATGCAGTAGGTGATCAAAGAGTATCTGTTGAACAAACAAAGGAAAGAATCAGGATTGACCTTCTTTGTCATGGGTAACAACAACAAAGCTCAGAGTGGGGAAGGTTTTGGCCCAAAGTTATACTCTAAAAGTGAAGGCAAAGTTAGGAGAAAAGTCTAGGGCTTTGCACACTGGGTTATGTCATGTTGGCTCCTAAACAGCAATACAACTTCCAAACTCAATCTCTCCCTTCTATGTTCTGTCCCCAGAGCTATCCTAATGATGTAACAAAGAGAGCCAAAGTTCCAACTCAAATGATTAATGGCTTTGTTTGTCTGCTACTTCCGTTAGTATGGGATGTGAACAAGGAATCTTTCTTTTATGTTCCTTGATGCACAGTGTGTCATACCCCTTCCTACCCCAACCTCACCAAGGGCAGGACACACTCAGAGGGAGACTGACCAGAAATAGTATCTAAGGTGCTAAACAGAGTACAGGGCCTGGGCGGGGCAGCAGTTTAAGAAGGACAAGTTATGCTAGGGTTAGGTTACTGCTGTTTCTTCTTCCTTTGTGCCTCTTTTTCTTTGCATCACCGCTGATGTTATTTATGGAATGCTACTTTCTTTTTTTAATTAAAAGGAGGAAAAATCCACTCTTGTTCAAGAACAAGAGTGATGACTCAACAGGACTGCTCAGTGCCAAATGACTTCCTGTAATCACTTCTGTAACAGTGTTTCTTACAGAAGCAGACTTTTGGATGTGGGGTAAGACTGCACTCCCGGATGCCCACCTGTCCAAGTGGCTCACTCATAACACAGCCCAGCTTGTCTGGTGCATCTGCAGTCATGAACTCTGGCCTGGAGAACCCAACCTGACCAAATCTTGAGGATCTATGAGCATGGATAGGGGAATAACTTAGCCAAGTTCATGGATTTCTTGCTCAAATCTTTCAGGTAATCTAAATGTTAGCATTTTTAGGCATTATAACATGCCAAAGGATCATTATTTTTAATAATGTAAATTACCTTGAAACTCACCTGTTTTAACTCCTTTTTTTATTACAGGTAAGAAAACAGAGACTTAAATCAATTTGGCAAATATTTATTGACCACTTACTGTTTGTAAAGGATTGTGCTCAGCCTCTCTTGTCCAAATGACATTTTAGGGTCTCTCAGCTTATTGGGTGACAGAATTAAAAACTAAATGTCCTTACTTCCTTGCAAGTCTTTCTTCTTCCATCAAGTCTAAAGTTAGGGTTTTTGTCATAACTATCTTGCTGGTCTAGAAATTCTAGACTGGTTTGTGATTGAATATGAGCATGTGGGGTGTGTGTGTGTGGGTGTGTGTGTATGTCTTTCTTTTAACCCTGGGCTAGGAGAGATGTATAGCAATCCAAGCTGATAACAGGAAACACTGGAGGCAGCATGTCAGAGTTAGAATAACACTTGCTTTATGCTCAAACATAATTATGGAGGGATTGTCCCCATCAGGGGTAGCTAATTCCTACCACCTTTCATAGGCACACCAACCAATACCGAACCCATACCCCTAACCACTTCCTTTACCAGGCTCTCATGTTCCACACTACTGTTCCTCTGGCCTAATCACTCAAGGGCCAGGTACCAGACAAAAAGAGACAGCTCCTGTGATCTAGAACCTCTGAAATTATTTGAACTAGTCAATTTTAATCCTGATGACCCTGCTTTGTCCACTCTTTCCTGTGGAAACAAGAATGAAGGCTCTCGCCTATGTCTTCCCCTCCTTCCTCTGCCTCTTGATCTTGGTCCTTCCCTGTGCCCTGCCCCCCAACCACCATGGTTTGAACCTCCATTCACTTTCCCCCTTGTGATCTGTGAGTAACAAATTATTTTTCTAATGACAACCCTCCAATATGTTGGCCTCACTATACCTGAATAATAATAAAACCTATATTTTAAAACACAGTGTGCTTGACAAAGCACCTCATACATAAAGGTTCTTGATAAATTCCTTCATATAACATCATGTATTAATGGCATGCTACGTGTGAAGTCCCTGGGTACACTGATATGAGTAATGCCTAGTTCCCTCTCTCAAGGAACCTAGTTGAGAATATGGAAAACAGCAACCTATCAGAATTGGGGTAGGTTGTGAAAATTTCTCTATGGCAAATGGAGAGGTGGAGACAGCAGAGGCATTAAATGACCTGCTTCGGCCACACAGCAGGATGGAAGAAAGGAGGACTCAAGTTCAGGCTTTTCTGACCACAAGCCCAGGATCTGGTTTTCAGAGGGGTCCATGATTTTTTTGAGTGCCGGAACCTGGAGCTAGGGGGACATAGAGCATGCCCTGCTGCCCGAACCGGTCATCTGCCTCTTTCTGCTGCTCTAGGGGTTTGTTCCTGCAGCACTTAAGACAAAATATTCAGTTCTTCTTTGGCCTCTATTCTACATTCCATATTCATTTATTTTCAATAAACATTGTCAGATTCCTTATTTTCCCCCCTAAAGCTTACAAATAAATTTTTCTGTCTTGCCTTTCTTGCTACATTTACATAAAAGCCACACTGAAAAATTTATAGCAGTAATGGAGGTCTTGGGGAAAACAAAATGCTCCTAGAACAAATGCTGCCTTAACCCTGTACTGAGGAGCAACGCCGGGCATGCAGGGCCTTGGAGAGGACCTTACATGGCAGGCAGCCCACTGAAGATGCTCATTTCACTGATGAAGCATTAATAATGGGCTCAATTTGGGGATCCTCATGATTCATTCACTAAATTTCTCAGACCATGAAGGATACCAGGGAAATAAAAGTGAATTTGGTGGCTAAATTTTGAAGCTGCTATATAAATTCTATGCAAGTTTACTGTTTGGAAACACTGAAAGGATGGAATGTCACTTAGGGCAGAATACGACTTCATGAAAAGTCTGCACAGCAATATTTTATAAGGATTATAATTTGACCACTTTGAAACATAGTACATATAAAATAAGCAGCCAAATCATTTCTCCTTTCATCCGATGAACATTTAATGAGCATCTACTAGGTGTGGGTCCCTGGGGATACAGAGAATTTAATGCATTCCTTGTCCACAAGGACTATGTAGCCTAGTGTTCATTAACAGAAAAATCGGTACTAATAAGCCAAATAAATTAGGAAAAATAAGGTTTTTATTTTAGAACATAGCATACACATGAAAATACTTGGGCACATGAGAATTAATTTCTGAATGCCTGGAAGTAAAAGCGATCTTTAATTTATGGCATGTTCAGTTCAGAAGGGTTTCTAATTTGAGGATGAATTCCCTTTGTAAGCTCCAGCAAGGTCAGAGAGAGCCATGACTCGAGGCTTTGTAGTCACTCCCATCACCCACACACTGCCTACCATGATAGAATTGCTGCTGAATCCACGTTATGAAGGCTGGGCTCAATTAGGCTTCTCTAACAGCCTTGACATTGGTACCATGCAGGCCTTGAAAGGGGTGTAAGCAGTCCCAGCCATCTGGGTGCTTCAAGCCTTCCTTTCCTTGAGCAAGTGAGACAGGTAGATGTGAAGATTTCACAAACCCTCCATGACTTATGTGATAACAGTTTCTAACTCCTTGATCAAAATGATCACAGCTAACATTAACATATATATATTGCCAATGTTTAGGACTTTCCAATCCAATCCTCTATTTTTCCTTCTTCACCTGCCATTACCCAACCTCCGACTCTTTGACTCTGTGTTCTTCTAAGATGATATTATCTAATCTCACTAGAGATTAAGAGAGTTACTCCCACTTAAGGATAGGCTATGTGCATAGAGTAGGTAGGCTGGAATGTGGTCTTTCTTATTCCTTGTTTTAGATACATTCTGATTCTACCTGGAGGCCTAGGCTGAGGATCTGCTTCATCAGCTACTGGGAGGACCAAGGGGAGGCCAGCTGCATAGCTGTCCAAGGCAACTTGTGTTTAAGGGGCGCTAAAACACTCCTGGAAATGTGACCCACGGAATAAATGGTATTTAACAGAACACCTTTCTGGGATTGTATCAGATGTGCTTAGAAGGAGGATGGGGAAGGCACTTGGGATGAGCATGGGCAACAACCTGCAGGCACATCACACACAACCTCCTTGGCTACAGCACTTTTCTCTTCCTCGCTGGGTTATGCATGTTTGGAACCAGACATGAGTTACTCTAACAACAGAAGCAAGGTTGACTGACACCATTTTTGGGTCTACTTCTTTATTCTCCCCAGCAGAGCATTCGGGTCCTCTGCTGTGTTAATGTTGAACAAATATTTAAAACTATTAGTCCCCATGTTTCAATCTATCCTTGACCATAGATTGAATACTCAGAGCAAATTAGTATTTCTGTGTCTTCAAGTCACATGTGTTTGACATTCACAATAATAATAATAGTAATAGAATAATAAAAATAGTAATAGTATGAGAGGTGGTTGCAGTGGTGGTAGTGGTAACTATTATTTGCTTACCCCTTCCTTTGTCTTATGTGGGGAGATTTGGAGTGAGAATTTGGGGTTTATAATGCCCCAGCTCTGTCATTTATCCTGTTAGTTAACCTTTATCTACCTCAGTTTCCTCCTTTTTGAAATGCAGGTAATAACTGTACAGCACTTCACCACTTCATAAGATTGACATAGGATTAATTGAGGTCGCATGTGCAGAGTGTTTAGAATGTTCTTGGTGTGTAACATGATTACATTTATTTTATTACTATTTTATATATTCCTCACAATAGCCTTGAAAGTGATGTATTATTCTCATTACATAGTTAAGAAACTAAAGCTCATGGATGTTAAACAATTAGTTCAAGACCAAACTACTGATCAGTGCCAGGTCTGGGATTTGAACCCAGATCTCACTGATACCAAAGCTTCTCTGACACAACATCCTCTGTCAGCGTTATGTAGTCCTTGAATTCAGCAGTTCTGGAGCTGAACTGCCTGAATTCAAATAACAGCTCCACCTCTTTTTGCTGTGTGATCCTGGATGAGTTCCTTCACCTCTCTGCCCTTTAGTTCTTTCCTATCTAAAATGACATAGGAAATAATGGTTCCTGACTCCTTGATCAAAATGATCACAGCTAATATGAACAAATATATAGTGCCAATGTGTAGGACTTTCCAATCCAATCTTCCATTTTTCATATGTCTAATTCCTATACCGAGAGTTAAATAGTGAATATACACGAAGTACCTTACACAGTGCCTCACACACAGTAAGTACTCAAGTTTGTGATTTTCACTATTATTACCAAAGCCATTTATAAATTGAGAGCTTTTGAATACAGAAGTACTGTCTCCACTGTTTTTATTACCTTGTATCCTTTAAATAAACACATTCACATTGTCAACTTTCATTGAGAGCACATACAATCTGGGTTTTGGATATTCTCTGCTACATTATCCTTCTCCCTCTCAGAATGTGTTCAGACTTCATTCTGCTTGTGTGTCATGACCTCCTCCTCCTCCTCCTGTCCAGTTTGTCAAGCCACAAGGACCTCTGTTTCTTGAGGTTATAGGATGACTTTCGCCTTCCCTCTCAAATTTATATATGGAAGCTTTAACCCCCAGCACCTCAGAATATGACTCGATTCAAAGATAGGGCCTTCAACTTAAAATTAGGGGGTTGGGGAGGGCCTAATCCAATGTGACTGGTGTCTCTATAAGAAGAGGGTACTCATGCACAGAGGGGTGACCAGGTAACAACGAAGCATTAAATGGGCAGACATCTGTGAGCCAAGGAGAGAGGCCTTAGAGGAAACCCACCTGCCAGCACCTTGATCTTAAACTTCTAGCCTCCAGAATTGTGAGAAAACGAACTTTGGTTGTTTAAGCCACCAGTCTATAGTTTGCTGTTATGACAGCTCTAGGAAATGAATATTCTTGGCTTTACAAACTTGCTCTGCCTTACCTCATGTGCCCCCTATTAGCCATTCAGCCCTGCTTATCTCAGCCATATTCAGACTATACTCAGGTATGCACCGTGAGGGTAGGCACAGACTCCTCCTCTACCTCCTTGCCTTGCTTAGTCCCAGGACCCACATCAGATGCACATTCTTCCTTCCTCCAAGCCTCCCTGTGGTGAAGACCCGGGTGCTGTGCAGCACTTTGTGATTCTTCCTTCCACAGCTGTAAAACAGGAATGGGTTGGTACTGGAAAGAATTATGGCCTTACAGTCATATATCATTAAAATAAAAACAATATGGGTTTGTTAGAAAGCCTAACAAAGTTCTGAATTTACCCATGGTGATTGTTTTGATATCTGGGGGAAAAAAGCAAATAGCCAATTTTTCTCTACCCTCATGTCACCTCCAATTTATTTTATTGTTTCCTGGTGCTGCTGGAGTCCTGAGCACATATGAACTTTGCCTGTCTATCCATAAAGATTAAATAAGATGACTTCCAGCAGTCTCCTGGTCTCCCAGCTCTGGCATATATGACCTGCGTCCTTGACCTTCTTCCCACCTTAGCCATTCCACTTAATCTGGGTTGACCTCCGTGACAGAGCACCCCCAAACCTCCTCCTTCAATTCTTTCTAGTTTGCTGCCAAATTGTGGCTCCCCGTCTTGGTGGCAAAGTCCAGTGTGATTGGCATCAGCTCTGCTAGTCATTCACCTCAAGATTTTGCTTCTACATGCACCATTTTCTCTTTTGTTCTGTAGAAACTGAATCACTTGAATGCCATTGTAGGGTAGTGAGGTATGAGAGAAAGCAAGAGCTTTGGAGCTTGAAGGGCTTAGGTTTGATGTTGGCTCTGCCTTCTCAACTGAGATTCTGGGCAATGGATGGTTTTCCTGTGGCTGTTGTCACACATTATGACAATCTTAGTGAGATGAAACAACAGAAATCGATTCTCTCGCAGTGCTGGAGGCTAAAAGTTTGAAATTGATGGGTTGGCAGAGCTTCACCTTCTGTAGGATCTGGGGGAGAATCCATCCTCTGCCTCCTCCAACTTCTGGTGGCTGCTTAGCATTCCTTAGCTTGTGGTCATATCATTCCAGCCCCTGGTTCTGTGGTCACATTACCTCTTCCTCTTTGCATGTATTCTCCTCTGTATGTCTATCTTATAAGGATACAAGTGATTGTGCTTAGGACCCATTGGGATAATCCAGAATTAAGCTTATCCTTCAAGATCCTTATCATAAACTCATCTTTTCCCATGTAGGATAATCTTGATTCTTTTTTCATATAATGTAATGTTCACAGAGTCTGAGGTTTAGGACATGGACCCATATTTCTAGGAGCCACATTGATTCATTTCAAGCAAGCTACAGTGCCTCAATTTTCTCATGTATAGAACAGGAATAGTAACAGCTACTTCAGACTGAAAGTGAAGATTAAATAAAAGGGGTTTAGTAAATGTAGATGCTCAGCAAAAATCTGTATCTCCAAGACACTATACACTGCTGGGTATAAACTATACCAACTCCCAAATGTCCCAGCCCCACTCCAGCTAGGTTTCAAGAAGTCTGTTACCTGTAGCCCCAGTCTGTCTTAGTCCTAGACCACACGGGGAGGGGTTGTGCCCAAGACAATGGCCTCCAAGAATAGCTAGCAACTGTAGGCTCATTTCCCCAGTTTGTAGGAATGGATTTGGTTTTCTGATTAGTCTGGGAGCAATTGCAACATCAACTTTATGTAACTAACCCATTCTTATCTAATCTACATTTAGTCTTGGTCACTGTCTCATCATTCAGTGTCTGCGGTAGATTTTGACCAGGTCTGATCCCTGCCAGTCTGTTTCATGGAGATATGGGTCTGCTTCTCTGTGGCCTTCACCCTGCCTTGCAGGGACCTCCATGCAGCCTCCTCCTTGCCTCACCTGCCTGCTCCCTCTGCATCTGAGCCATTCTCTGTTTTGTCCATTCCCTCAGTTCTCACCCCATTGTCTGCCTCACCTGTTCAGTCTCTTTACATTGGAGTTATTCCCTTCCTTATTCCCTCTGCACTAAAGTCATGGCTTATGCTCCCTTGGTGGCACCATTCTCTTTTATCCCTATCCCTTGGCATGTGTAATTTATTTCCCTTGGAGTGTACTCTCTGCCTTGTCTATATGACTACTCTTATTTTTCCTTGAAACTTACCAACAAGGTTTACTTCCTACAGGAAGTCTTCTCCTATTGGGATAGATGTTCCTTCTCCATGCTTCCATCATGGCTTTGATACTATATCATGTTTGGTTTTTTAGCATGACTATCTAAGGAAATGGTAAGCTTCTTGAGGCTGAGTGTCTTTTTATACCATTGGCCTGTAGCACAGTGCCTCAAGATACTAAGTACTCAAAGAAGGACTATTGAATGGTCCTTATGTCAAGAACTATCATCTTCCTAAAGTCATGATGCTGCATTCTTTGAATTAGATCCTCCTTAACAGACAATGGGTCCCAATGGGACTTTAAAGTACTAATTGAAGTTGTTTTAGATCTCCAGATCCTCTCAAAGACCATCTCTGCCACTGTAGTCAATTGTTTTTAAGTCCATCTTGGGCCAAGCCAAACAGACTTCCAAATCCATCCTCCTCCTTGGTAGAGACTCTTAGGACATGCTGAAGTGGGTCTGTGATGAATTTGACAATTGAAAACCTTTAGGAAATGAAACTCACCAATCTAGCTGAATGCACTCAACTGGGAATAAACTTATTCACTGTGCTTTTCTAGACCCAGAAATGGATCTTATTTTAATTGTTATCACTAGCAATAACATAGTGCTTCACAGTTTGCAAATGTGCTTTCTCGTATATTATGTCAGTTAAGCCTCATGTTAACCCTTGTAGGTAGGTATTAGTAGTATTATTTTCTTGAAAAGTACCCTTCTCCCCTTTTCTTGAAAAGTACCATCGTGAAAGGTAATGGTACCAGGGTTAGAGTTAGGCTGGGATCTCATCTCTGTTGATTACTATCTGTACGTCTTTGGAAAAATCAGTTAACTTCCTTGACCCTCCGGATTCTTAAGTAGTAGAATATTTTAACCATATCAAATTGAACCGCCATTTGACTCCATCATTTAAACTTCAGAGATATTTCAGTCTTGCCGTAAAATTGAAATGGAAAAGAAATAACACTAATGAAAATGGGGAAAAATTACAAATGATTAAATTGTGCAATATGGAACATTGATCAAGGAATTAAATTGGCTTTAATGGAGTTCGCTGGGAAAATACTTTCTCACAGAAGTGCATTGATGTTAGCATAATTCTCATTAACATATTTGTATCTGAAATGTACTTGGGGGACAAAATGGGGTTGGAATTGTGAGCACAAATAGCTTGGTCCCTGATGACCATAATAATAACTGTAATACTCTTACTGAGCATTATTTCAAGTACTTTGCATGCCATATCACTTAATTATCCTAAAAATCCAGGGGGAAGGGCTACCACGTGGCTCCATTTTACAGAAGTGGAA
This sequence comes from Suricata suricatta, assembly GCF_006229205.1. Classification (NCBI taxonomy): domain Eukaryota; kingdom Metazoa; phylum Chordata; class Mammalia; order Carnivora; family Herpestidae; genus Suricata; species Suricata suricatta. The sequence continues at coordinate 141,462,277 of NC_043702.1, forward strand.
TGAAGTCTGGCACATATGACTCCATGACCACCATCATTATTATCTCAACGCCTCCATGCTGACATTTTATGGTTTCCTAATACCATCAGGATAAAATCCAAACTCTTTGTCAGAGCCTGTAAGACCCTACCACACTTGTTACCTAAGCTTTTTTAATGTTTATTTATTAGTTTTGAGACAGAGAGAGAGAAAGAGAGAGCAAGGGTGGTGACAGAGAGAGAAGAAGAGCCCAAGCAAGCTCTGCACCTGAGCCCCATGCAGGACTCAATCTCATGAACTGTGAGATCATGACCTGAGCCAAAATCAAGAGTCGGATGCTTAACCAATTGAGCCACCCATGCGCCCCTGTTCCCTAAATATTTTTTGTCATATTTTTCACTCTTCTCCTTGCTCATTCTTACTTATTTCTTGTGGTTTCTGCATGCAGCAAGCATACTTCTACCTTACTCCCTTTCTAGTCCTATTTATGAAATGCTCTTTCTCTAGACAAGTGCCCTGTTCCCTCCATTCTATACGTGTGTGCCACCTGCCATGGAGAGTTTTTTGACAACCTTGTCTCAAGTAACCACTCCAAACTTGGCATTCTCTACTTACTCTTATTTTTTCTCCTTTTGTGGAACATTGTGTGAAACTACCTTGGTATGATTTTTTAAATTTATTATCCATTTATTCTTAACTATAATATTCAGTTGATCCTTGAACAACATGGGTTTGAAAGTCATAGTTCCACTTCCATGTGGATTTTTTTTTTGATAAATACAGAAGTACAGTAAGTGTGTTTTTCTTGGGATTTTCTTTATAACTTTTTCTCTAATTACTTTATTGTAATAATGCAGTATATAATACATATAAAAATGTGTTACAACTGTTTATGGCATTGGTAAGGCTCCCAGCCAACAGTAGGCTATTAGCAGTTCAGTTTTGGGGGTCAATAGTTATATTTGAATTTTGACTATGGGGGTTTGGGGGGTAGTTGCCTCTAATCCCCACATTGTTCAAAGACCAACTATAATTCCCATGAGGGAAGAGATTATCTCTATTTTGTTCATTGCTTTATCTCTAGTGTCTAGGACAGTATCTGCCACACAATAGGCTCACAAATGATACCTGAATGCACAAAGAGATAAATGAAAATGAGGTCTTTGTACATAATCACGTTTCTTCTTTTTTTTTAATGTTTATTTATTTTTGAGACAGAGAGAGACAGAATGCAAGCAGGGGAAGGGCAGAGAGAGAGAGAGAGAGAGAGAGAGAGACAGAATTTGAAATCGACTCCAGGCTCTGAGCTGTCAGCACAGAGTCTGATGCAGTGCTTGAACCCATGAACTGTGAGATCATGACCTAAGCCAAAGTCTGACGCTTAACCGCCTGAGTCACCCAAGTGCCCTTATAATCACGTTTCTATGTGCTTGATCTTTGTCTTATTCAAGTGGCTTGTCCAGGAGCCCCAAGGAAGATGTTTCTAAGGGGATACACCAGAAATCAAGTCTACCTGATCCCTGTCTTTACCCTGTCAATGGCACTGCCCAAGCTTTCTGCTCTTCATGAAGAAACTCTTTGCCCAAATCTTGTCCACACACTGGTCATTCTTCTTCCCTTCTTTCCTTTTGCTCCAAACTGCCACCCTAGGAATGGCATAGTTAGTGTGTAATGACAAAACACAAAGTCACTCCTATGATATTCCTTTTCTGTGTTTTATTTATTTAATGAATTTTTATGTTTGGATCATGGGAATTATTTCTGGGGTGTGCAGAACATGTAAATAGCCTGCATCCCTGGAAGGAAAACAGGAAGCAGCAGGTAAGGCCTGGCCTCCCAGCGGGCCTGTCTATGGCATCGGTCCATAAAGCTGGCTGTTTGCTGCTTTACAGATTGTCGATCTCATTCCTATTGACAGATGTTGCACGCCTCATGGATGTGGTATGTTCAGTCTCCCAGGCAGAAATTGATCTCAACTGAACCACCAGGAAGTTGGATTTACATTGCTTGCAAAAACAGCCACCTTTTCTCTTCAGATTTAAAAAAAAAAAAAAAAAGAGGAGATAATGAACAGGATGTGTCAATGTTCAGGGAGAAGAATGAAGGCAAGTGAGAAGAAAAAAATCAAATATTGATTAAAATCAAAGAAATATATTGAAAACGAACAAAGACTCTTTATTCTTCTGAGCAGGGTAAGAAACCAGAATTTTAAAAAAATGGGTGGTAGCCTCGAGTTGGAGGGAAAGAGGCGTGGTGGTATTGGAAAATAGCCTAGAGATCTTCATTTTGGAGTTTTTGAAGTATTTATTTGTGTAAGTGAAACCATAATGGAGAGAATGGAAGAGAACAAAACAAAGTTCCTTTTAAACCAACACTAGAAATGGAGTCCAGGTCCTGAATAGAATTTTGGCTTTTAAGTTTATAGTGTCAACCAGCGTCTTTAAAAAGCTCTCCTCTGGGGTGCCTGGGTGGCTCAGTCAGTTGAGCGTCCGGCTTCAGCTCAGCCCCTGATCTCAGGGCTGTGGGTTCGAGCCCCGCGTCTAGCTCAGAGCCTGGAGCCTGCTTCTGGTTCTATATCTCTCTCTGTCTCTGACCTTCCCCTGATCAGGTGTCTCTGTCTGTCTCTCAAAAAAAAAAAAAAAAAAGACAAAAACACACACATAAAAAAATTAAAAAAAAAAAAAACAACAAAAAAAGCTCTCTTTTGACACAGCCCAAAAGCTGTAGCTTCAGCACAAACTGGTGCCAGGTTGATGGTCTCCACATTCATGGGAGAGACTCTCAGTCTCTCAATCATCCACTAATACTTTTGTATCACAAACCTGCCACTGGGTGGGGCCAAGTGCAGAAAAACTGAAATCAAAGGAAAAGAAGGGGAAAAGTCTAAGGCAGACCAGAAGGCTAGAGTGGCTAGGAGGCAGACACCAGAGTGAACTAATAATGGAGAGGAGAAAAGAAAGCAGTTGTAGACATGGATACAGATCAAGGGAAGGAGGCTGAAAGAATAACAAATTGGCAGAAGGAAAGATCAGGAGGAGAGGCATAGGATTGACTACGTACAATCCAGCACATCTAGATTTCGTTTCATCCTTTGAAACTTTAAAAAATATACTTGGAATAAATTTAATTAGTTGTTTTATTTTTGCAGAGCTTCTTTTAAGAGGTTTTAAGGATATACATATCTTCTATGTACGCTGCTATTCCTTTTTAAAAGCTCATACTCACGTGACCATTATCTCAACATAATAATATATTATTTATATTAAATGTCTCCCCTTTAAATTAAGAGTTGAAAAAAATAAGAGTTGAGCATCAATATATAACGGCTCTATATTTCAGGGGCTTAATGTGTAAGATGGGGGGGAGGTTAATTTAAATTCCAGTTAGTTAACGTACAGTGTAATAGTAGTTGCAGGTGTAGAATTTAGTGATTCAACACTTACCTGCAACACCCAGTGCTCATCCCAACAAGGTGTTCCTTAATCCCCACACCCATTTAACCCATCCCCCCCTTCCCCTCCCCTCTGGTAACCATCAGTTTGTTCTCTATAGTGAAGAGTCTGTTTCTTGCTTTTCCTATGTTATTTTGATTATCTTCTTAAATTCTACACATGAGTGAAATCATGTGGTGTTATTTTTCTCTGACTGACTTGTTTCACTTAGTATAATACTCTCTAGTTCCTTCCACATCATTGCAAATGGCAAGATTTTATTCGTTTTTGTGACTAATATTCCAGTATGTGTGTATGTGTGTATATATATATTACATCAAGATTATTTTTTAAATAGTATTTTATTATTTTGAACCCCAGATTTGCATGACTCATTTTATTTGGTTGTTTGTCTTTACTATTCCACACTGCCTAATATCTTCTAATATCTGTTATCAAGGTCATGTTTGCTGAGACAGGAGGTCCAAGACATTTCCTAACATGCTTAATGGCAGTAAGTGCTACTGTCTCCATTTTAGGAAGGTTTTATACATGTCACCATGTCAGCCCTACAGAAAAAAAAATTACAAAATCATAACATTCAACTTGGGTTCTGTGTGATTGTGAGTGGGTGACATGAAGAGTAATGTGGCATATGCTTTGAGGCTTACCTTGGGCATGTCAACATTATTTCTACCCCCCTCAGTGAGAAAGGAACCACTGGGCTTTATTTAAGTCATGTAACTCGTACTCCTTCTCCTATTCCAGGGTATTGTTGCTGGGGCCACAGGTACACTCTGATTCAAGGACAGCTAGTATCCAGCATAATTAAAGGCCTCTAGTATTGTTTGGTACAGAGAGATTGCTGGGCCAATGAGATTCACTTCCACCAGATTTTGAATTGAGAAATATGAGATCCAACAGAGATGGAGTATTAGGAGTTTGATGGAACCTAAACTATGAGGAAATAGAAACAAAAAATATGGAGAAGTCATGAGGTAAGAAAAAGTATAGAGTTGCATAATAAAATGAATAAGTCAGTTGGAGGAAAGGGAGCAAACACATAGAAGAAAGAGATGTGACAGAGTAGTCATGTGGCCTTTGAACAAGAAAGAGAGGAATTGACTCTGAGGACCGCCTTGCTTCTGATAGAATGGCAGAACCAGTCTCAGATCCAGCTCACATTTATAACTAGCACAAATCCTTTGCTTACTATCTTAAGGTGCTTTAGTGAATTTCTGTTCCATTCAACCAAAAAAAAAACCCCAAAAAACAAACAAACAAACCACTACCAACAAACAACGCAAATGTTAACCCAAGTATAACCAAAGTGATACCTGAAAAAGTTATAGGTTGTTACCTTCTGTCAAGTAGGGAATTTAGGCCTTAAATTTCAAGCATGTTTTGTGATAGGGAAACTGCTTTCCAGGGCTGTGGGTCCCATTGTGACTCACTGAATTTTGGTCAGTTTGGACCAGTTAGCATCCAGGAAGGAAAGCAGAAAGTAGTCCAGGGTCTTGTAAGAAAGAGGATTTAAATTCAGGAACTTTGTCACAAAATTCCTGGAAGAATTAGAGACACAAAAAAAGTGAGAAAGGGATTACCCAAGGATGAGTAATTTCACGGAACTCATCACTTCTTGAGCTGGAGGAGTAGAATGGAAGATCCTGTTACCCAGAGCATGCTGGTAATCAAGGCTGCTAGAGCATGCTCTGATACGGTTGTTGTGGTTAGGACCTCTGGTTCCACTTTGCAAGGCCCCTACAGCATGGACATATCCCCAACTTGTATTAACTTAAGACTCTATATGAATGTAGAACTTGCCATCCATGACATGACCTTTGATGGGACAATCTGCACCTGGCACCTTCATGCTTAAAGATGATATAACTAGTTCAGAAAAAGCACCAAAGTCCCTTGTGCTAGATCTTCCCTGAGGATTCAAGCTTTCCGATAATTATGTGATCAATTGCCTGTATTGAATTCCTGCTGTTTTAAATACCCAAACTAGCTTCTGTTTTCCTGGTTGGATACTGACTTATACACCTCACAATTGATTATGGCTCAGCAGAAAGACGCAACTGGAGATTCACTGCCTTGGGAGAAAAAAGTCTTCCCACTACCGAAAAGAATGAAGATAAATGTAGACTTGCAGATTATTAACTCCAGTGGAGAAGATCTCTCTTTTGTAAATAAAATCTTCATTGAAAGGCTCTTCTTTCATGTTTGGTGATGAATAAATCTTCTTCCCTAAGCTATATCCTAGTAAGTATAGAGTAATATAATAGACATTAATAGAATAGACAGTGTGTAAATCATCTATAAACTTTATTCAGGATGCATTGAGAAAAAAGAAAAAACAGGTCAGCTAACTAATGGGATGCTATAGAGGCCACGTTATGGAGGCTGCAGTTCTTTTGCAATTGCCGCTATTGCTGGGATCATTCTATCTGAACCTAGGCATCCTCACCCACCCACATCTACAAATGCTTCTGTGTACAGACACTGACAGAAATTGGCACACGATAGATTCTGCCTTCTGGTCTCCCCCAGTCCCTCATACTGACAGTCTAACGATAAGCCAGGTGGGAAATAAGTCTTAGAAAGGTAGTGTATAGGCTTATTTCCTACCAGGAACTCAACAATGTGTAAAAATTGAGATAAAAGCCAACAAAGAATAGACTCAAGAGATAAACCAAAACAAAAATTTCCTTGTAGTTACAAGACATTGAAATTTGTGAATAGTTAGCTTTGCAGTACAGCAGTCCACAAACATAATGCTGGTTTCTTATGCAAAAATGCTGGTGTCAGTTACCCTGTTACAAATCCTCATGGGACCCAGGGCAAAACCCATGCCCAGCTCTGAGGGTGGACTCTGATGAGTCTAACCTTGGTTCCGGGGTCAGTTTCACCAGTGATAGGCCTACGGATATGTATGTGAGTCACTTCTGGTCAAGGGCACTACATGAAAAAGTGCTGGATAAGTTTTTTCTTAGTTCTTTGAGAGCATTGAGAGGCCAGTCTCTCTTTTGTCAGACCTGGTCAAGAAAGCAAATAGCCATGCTTGCTACTTTGCAAGTATGGGAGAAATTGGAATTAAAGTTGCCAGGGTAGATGGCTAATCAGAGATCTGAAAAGAACCGGAGTCCTTTAGGAGATCACTGGGCTACCAAATCCATCAATCCTGAGGTCCCCACCTACCCCTATACCACTTTTTAATATTTTATATTGTTTAAATCAATTTAAATTGTTGGATTTTTTTTGTTACTTGCAGCTAAAATCCCTAAAATATACACATATATATTCAAGGTTATTTTTATAATTGTGTCCCTTTTTTGCTTTCTGATATACTTTTCTTTTGTGGGAGATAAAGGGGCAGATTTCTATCTAGAACATCAAGAAGTATATGTAACATCAAGTACACTCATATGACTCTGGTCCATTATGCCTACTGTAGTGGTTAAAAAAACAGTAAGTATTATCCATATATTAGGACATTAAGAGAGGTTGCAAAGGCAATGTTAGATGAGAGAAACTAACTGAGAGATGGACAGATTTATGCTGTAGTTTTCTTTGAGCTTCATTACCATATGGGAGACAAACTCTTCCATCTAGAAGATGTAGCTAGGACGAAACTGACAAAAATGACATGAAGGCAGGTTTTAGTGCATTGAAAAATAAAATTATAGTTTCAGGACTGTCTAAAAATGGACAGGGCTTCTTGTAGACAAGGAAATGAGTCTTCTGTCATTGGAGATGTTTAAGCAGAGATTACCACTTTGGGAGTGTTAGAGAGGGTGTAGTACTGGGGAAAGAAGCTACAGAAGAGGCCATCTGAGGTTTTTCCAACTCAAAGATAGAATAATGTAACATCACTGAGCCCATGAGAAAGCACTGCACCTAGTCAGTCTCCCTAACGATGAATCGCCAACAGACAGCTCAGCTTTACCATCTCTAGCTTAGAGTCTCTGGCATACTTCAGAAACCATTATTTTGAGGGGGAGAGAGTTAAACCCACTGACTAGAATGAGATTTTTAGGAGCCCCAGTGTGGCTCCGTCAATTAAGTGTCAGACTCTTGATTTTCGCTCAGGTCCTGATATCACAGTGGTGGAATTGAGCCCTGCACCAGGCTCTGCACTGAGCGTGGAGCCTACTTAAGATTCTCTCTCCCCCTGTCCTTTTGCCCCTCCTGACCTGCAATCTATCCCAGGAGGGACTGAAAGTTGGCACAAACCCCACCACAAATCGTAGAGAGTATGTACAAAACATAGGCAAACTATTGTCCACACAGGTTACCCCATGAGGCGTGCTTGGAAGTCAGCCCAAATGCACAATTAAAATATCACAAGATGAGCCACAGATCCCAGTAGGTAGAGCTCCTTTTGTCTAATGACCTTTTTTATCGTGTGATAACAAATACAATAGGCTGGCCTCATAAATCATACCTCCAGAAAACATCCATGGGGCAGACTGTGACACTGTTTGCATATTCAAATGTCACCCTGTTCATAAGAGGAAAGACAAAACACTTTTTCTCTCTCAAAAATGTCAGCATAGCTGGATTAGAAAAGATAATTCGGAAGTACTTCTAGACAATAATTACCTCTGGCACCTATCTGCAGTGTACTTAATGAATGGAAAGAGAATTTTTTTAAAAAATTTTAAAAATTCTGATTATTACAGTAATTAATCAGCTGCTCAGTGACAGCTTCCTTGAGGGGGGAAAAGTGCCTCAAAGGCCATCCTGCTTCTGTAGGGCACCTTGTTGATTTCACATCACATATGCAAAACATATTCTATTATTCTTAGCAACAAAAGTGCTTGTGGAAGTAGATAGCCTCAATTTCCTACATAGTCAGGAAACTCTCACATTTTACAAGTGCAGGAAAAAAAAAATTCCTAGTCCCAAATGCCAGTTGGAAAAAAAATGTTTCAGACTTGCTCAGCTGGGATTTTTAAACCAATCTCTTACTCTTAATTACATGCAAAAGGTTCCCGGTTCTAATTATGGACCTTGGGGAAATAGCCCATCTCCCCAAACCAATAACGCCTCATGTTAACTTCAGCTCTTTTGTGTTTAATATCTTACTGCTGGATTTCAGCTTCCCTAGATGATCTGTAAATCTGGCTTTTTCTACTTCATTTTTCACAGTGCTGCTCAGAGCAGGGGCTAGGAGACCTTGCTCTCCCTAGTGATTCTTTTATAACATTTCCTGCTACTCGAGTACAAAATTCTCTAACCTAAACTATCTACATCAGAGGCAAGTTCTTCCCTGAAATTCTTTCCTCTTCTGTTCTCCTACCTTTCCTCCCACTGCTGCGCCCAACCCTCCAGTTACTACATCAAAGGCCCCCGGAGTGATGTGAATACAACATTCTTGGGGGGAACTTCTCTGCACAGGCCTGGAGGTGGGGGATGCTTCCGGAGGTCAACAGGCCAAGTGCCTTCTCATATGTAGACCTGTGAACAATCTGATGATCACGTGGAGCAGAATGCAGCCTGAGCTGGCTAGATGCTTCGCAGCAGAGACCGTTAGTACTAGACATTAGAGAACGGTTAGTCCAGATTCTTCATTCTTCAGATGAAGAGGCTGAGCTATAGAAAGGAATCTAAAAGGACTTCTTCACACCACAGTGGGTGTGAAAAACCATGGCAGTAGGTCTACAGACACCATAGTTGGGGCTTGGGAATTCTTGTCCAGACTCTAGACTCCTCTCTGTTCCACACTCCGCTCCTCCAGCTGAGAAAAGGTAAACTCACCGGACCCAGGAGTTCACGATTCAGGCCCTGGATCATCCCATCATCTTTTCCATTAAAGAGTGGTTGGGATTCACACACCTAAGTTCTTTCAACAGTGAAATGGGGATTGTAATACTCAGTCTTCAGTGTTATTGTTAAAAGGGAGGAAAAGGGAAAGAGGTGGGGAACAAACGTGAAAGTGTCTTTGATGAGTAAAAAATTGAAAGGAATGATATTTCATACATTTTGCAAGTACATCAGATCAGACAACTTCTAACATTTGAGAGAATACTTTTTTTAAATGTTTTATTTATTTTTGAGACAGAGAGAGACAGAGCAGGAGCAGGGAGGGGCAGAGAGAGAGGGAGACAGAATCGGAAGCAGCCTCCAGCCTCTGAGCTGTCAGCACAAAGCCCGATGCGGGGCTCGAACCCACGAATGTGAGATCATGACCTGAGCCGAAGTTGGAGGCTTAACCGACTGAGCCACCCAGGCGCCCC
>NC_043702.1:141472028-141483466 GCF_006229205.1 Suricata suricatta
AAAAAAACATTTAAAAAAATTAAAAAAAAAAGAATTTATTAATACTGTACTCTAGGCAACATCTGTTAGTGATAGTGAAAGTCATCCTACACCACAGCCCTCCTCTCTCTCGTCCCCCTGACACCAACCATGAAGCTTTTCAAAGATATGTGTAGGTTAATTTGTTTATTTTTCTTTATATTTGGTATTTTCTTTATTATTTTGTGTTATATTACAGTATTCTAATCATTTTTATATGCGTGTTTTTGGATAGTGGAAAGAATCATCTGAGTTTCGATTATTCCTGATGGGGAAAATTGCTTTGATATACAAGTGTTTTGGATTGCAAGCATGTTTGCAGAACAGATATGCTCTCAAGCCAAGGTTTTTCTGAACATGGAATCTATGGGCCATACTTGTGTTAAATGTTTGTTTGCCAGCTCTTAGGTAGATAGGTGGCCATGAGCTGCTAAGAGATTTCTGTCCTTCCAGGGAGCAGTATATCCCTGAGTCACAGGTGAAATCACATATTAAACAGAGCCCCGAATCCATCTGATCAGAAATCCAAGGTTACTTACCTGTTGAGAAATGGTTAAGTAGAAGTGAGCAAACTGATGAGTCTTCCACGTAGAGAGCAGGACAATTCTAGTTTATTCTAGAAAAGGTGGGAGAAGAATTCTAAGAAATAAATATAGGCTATTTCTTCTTTGGATGGTTGTGTTTGGTGTGAAAATTTAGTTTGGATTGAGGATAGAGGCATGATTTAAATCAAACGATTTGTAATGAATGACAAAATCCAGAGATAACAAAAGGAAAGAATGATTTTTTTTAAAAGTTTGCATCACAAAACATAACATACACAAACTGTTAGCTTGAGCAAAATAATTCTCAAAAGATAAAACAAAGACATAATATGTCCAATAAATAAATAATTTTAAAGTTGAAGAGAAAAGGACCAAAAAATTGATAGAGAAATGTAAAATAAAAAAGGCACAGAAGACGATTCACAAAAGAGGTCCTCAAAAAAAAAGAAAAAATATTCAAGCATACTCCTAATAAATGACATACACATTAAAATAACCCAGATGTTATTTCTCACCAGGCAGACTAGCAAATGCTAAAAAGAAAAAAAAAAGATAATGCATTGCGAGTGAAGCTATAGGAAAACAGGCACTCTCATTTTCTCTGGAAGAAAATTTAGCTAAAATGTAGCTAACAAAGCTACATATGCACTTGCTTTTGGGCCTACAATCCCATGGCTAGGAATTAATCTCTATTAATAGAAAAATACACAGGCAGAAGGCTATTCCTTGTAGCATTGTTTACAGCTACACAATATCGAAAATGACCCAAGTGTTCAGTCATAGAGTAGTGGCTGTATAAACTGTCTTACATCCACACAATGAAGTGATAACATGGCCATAAAAAATGAGAAAGATCTCTATAGGGTGATACGAAATTATTTCTAGGGCATGCGTGAAAAAGTAAAGTGTAAAAGAACATGTATGGTATGTTACCTTTCTGTATGAAAGTAAAGGGTGTAAGTAAATCCATATGTATTTACTCATTTGTGCAAAAAAAAAATAAAGGAAGGATAATTCACAAGTTAAGGAAATGGGTTACTCACTAGAAAGGAGAAGCAATTAGGAATGGGTGAAAAGAAGGGGAGTTTTTAAAAAAAAGTTTAATGCTTTTTATTTATGTTTGAGAGAGAGAAAGAGAGAGAGAGAGAGAGAGAGAATGAACAGAAGAGGGTCAGAGAGAGAGACACACACAGAATCTGAAGATAGACTCCAGTCTCTGAGCTGTCAGCACAGAGCCTGATGCGGGGCTTGAACCCACAAACCGTGAGATCATGACCTGAGCCGAAGTTAGATGCTTAACGAAGGCGCCCCAGGGACATTTTTTTAAAAAGTAGGATTGAGGTTACAGGAGTGAGAAAGGAGTTTACTTCTCTGAGTATAACTTTTGGCTTTCAAAATCATCCTAATGTTTCATACACCCTTAACATTTCACCAAAATACATAAACCAAGCAGGATGGGGATAAGGGATCTAAACTAGGATCTCTCCAAAATAACAAATTAACTTGATTCTATAAAGTCTATAGGAAACAAATAACATAAGTGCACTGAAGAGGGCAGAGAAGAAAAGAAATAACTTCGGTTAACAGTCTCTTGACTGGATACTGTATGACTATAGGCAAGAAGAACTGTCCAAAAATGCTGAATTTCATCAGTTAATTTGTTTCTTATTGGGATATGAGAATTTAAGAGTTCGAAAGCAACTTTAGGAGTACATTAGAATCAATGAAATAAGTACACATATGGTATAAACGAAAGCCAGTTTACTTGCCATTGGAGAAAGAAATTACAGATACAGAAAGGGGGAAGACTAAAACAAACTCTGTGGAAATGAATTGAAATCAGTCATCAGTATAAACCCATGGTTTGTATGTGTAAATATATATACATGTACTGCATATACATGTATATGAAGAAGTATATATACATGTATACACATATATTTCAACTCGCACACACACACACACACACACACAAATGCTTGTGTGCATGCGGATTAGCATACATACATGCATTTCCTGTTGCATCCACTGAGAAGTTTTAGAAGCAAAGACACTCCAATTGCAATGAACACATCTAATGATCAGATCTTTTCTAAACACCATTCTCTGAGAAATGTCTGGGCCAGGAAAAAAAAACGAGTTTATAGCATCTTGGAATGCCACAAAGTACAAAGTGTTCAAATAAAAAAAGGAGACCTTTCATAAAAGACCATGAAAACAATTCAAAAGATCTCCTAATGACCAAAGTTGGAAATATTTCAGCATGAAAATAAATAATGACAGTATTGGATTTTAACCAATAGAATAAAATCAATATCCACAAGTCATATTGATATAAATATTTGAATAAATAAATAGATGGGGAAAAGAGACAGCTATTTCTTACACCAAAACTTCAATCAATAAATGTAGAAGAAAATAAGAAAATAGAAAGGAACCATTTGGCAAACACCAAAGAAATAATTGTTGAAACAATATCCACTGATTGATCCTAAAAATAGTGGGAGAAAGTTTGAGGAAAACCAAGACATTTTCACAGTCTCTATCTATCTCCATGGATGTTTGGTAATTACAAAGGGAAAAAAAGTCACTTTACAGAGGAAAAATCTAGCAGCACACCATCTTAACCAGGTGATCAAGGTTAATTTCACCAGTTACAAGGCATATCAACAAAACGGAACCCTTGAGAAGATCATGGCATCATTTCTGTAGTGTTCTTGTCCACACCATTGGAAAACTTTGTATAAGATCTATAGTTTCATTAATATTATAGAACCAGGGTTACCTTTCTAGAGTCAATAATTGTACTCCAGTTATACAAGCAGTTAACAATAGGGGAAGCCAGGTGAAGGGTATATGGAAACTTGCTGTATTATTTTGCAACTTCTATGTAAGATTAAATTTAGTTCTAAACAAAAATATAAAAAATGTATGTAATCAGTGCCTACATTTAGACATCCACTCTAGTCTGGCCTCCAGCCTTGTAGCCACCAAATTAGGTCCTAATTGGTTCTTATACTTTCATAGTATCCTTTGCTTGGCTTTCCTGATATTACACTTCCTGGTTTTCCTCCCTACCCCTAACCTCCTCCCCCCTACCTGCCCTCTGCAATTTCTGTGTGTGTGTGTGTGTGTGTGTTGTTCTCTGTCTCCTTTGCAAATTCATTCTCCTCTCCACAGACATTAAGTGTTAGAATTCCTTAACCTTTGTTCATTTTTTTTTATCTTACTCGACACTTTTTTCTTAAGAAACCACATCCAAAGATTCACGAATCTAGAAGATTCACGATTTTTGTATCACCAGCCCCAATTTTTTGGGAATGGGATGCCATGGGGGACAGATCCATATCTACATCTACTTGAGATGTGAATTTCTTGATGGTCCTTAAAACTTAGTATGTCAAGAACTAAGCTCGTGACCTAGCACTCCCTCCATGATGGTTTAAAATATGTCCAGAATTATTTGACACACCTTTCAAAAGTGGGGCCTAATTCTACGATACATGTGGGTTGGACTTAGCAACTCACTTAAGTAGAATAGAGAGAAAAATGACAGTGTGTGACTTCAGAGACTAGGTCATAGAAAGCACTTCAGGCTCAAATGCACAAATCAAGAGACTATAGATGCTGGCGAGGATGTGGAGAAACAGGCACCCTTCCACACTGTTGTTAGGAATGTAAACTGGTACAGCTGCTCTGGAAAACAGTGTGGAGGTTCCTCAAAAAACTATCAGTAGAACTCCACTATGACCCAGCAATAGCTCTGCTGGGGATTCACCCAAAGGATACAGAAGAGCTGATGCATAGGGGCACAGGTACCCCAATGTTCATAGTGGCACTTTCAACAATAGCTAAATCATAGAAAGAGCCTAAATGTCCATCAACTGATAAATGGATCAAGAAGATGTGGTATATATATATATACAATGGAATACTACATGGCAATGAGAAAAAAAAATAAAATCTGGCCATTTGTAGCAAAATGGATGGACCTTGAGGGAGTCATGCTCAGTGAAATAAGTCAGGCAGAGAAGGACAGATGCCATATGTTGTCACTCATCGGTCTAACAGGAGAAACCTAATAGGAGACCATGGGAATGGGAAAGGGGGGTAAAGAGTTGGGGAGAGGGAGTGAGGCAAATCATGAGAGACTTTTGAATGTTGAGCACAAACTGAGGACTGAAGAGGGAGGGGGGAAGGAGGAGGGGCGATGATGGTCATGGAGAGGGGCACTTGTGGGGAAGAGCACTGGGTGTTATATGGAAACCAACTTGATAATAAACTATTAATAAAAAAATAAATAAAAAGCACTTCAGTTCTTTCTTTCTGCCTCTTTCTTGGATCACTTATTCTGGGGAAGCCTTCAGATGAATGCAATTCTGACTACCATCTTGACTGCAACATCCCGAGCTAAAATCATCCAACTTTTCCCAAATTCCTGATTCTTAGAAACTGAGATAATAAATGTTTAGATTTCAAGCCACTAAGTTTGCGCCAATCTGTTACTCAATAATAGTCTACTCCCTCTTCCCACCCAATAAACAACCATGTCATATTGAAGGGCTTCTTTTTCACTTACATTCTATCCCTTACATAGTCAAAGAGGTGTCTCTCTTGTCCACTAGCTCTCTCTTACTCATTTCCCCACTTGAAATCCATTTCCATTACAACCTATTGATTTAAGCTTCCGAATATCTCTCACATGTGCCCACTTCTCTCATCTCCACTGCTTCCACACTTGTCCAAACTACCAGCATTTCTTGCCTGTATAACCTTGTAATTGCCTGACTCTGGTACTCTCTGATATACTCTTTATGTTGTTGTCAGGATGCTCTTTTCAAAAACACTCACTAATCATCACATCTAAGCTAGAAGTACTGGAATGGACCCCAGACCGCCAGAGCTCTCCCAAAGGCAGGGACAACAAAGGAAGTGCAGTAATAGGACACTGTCTTCTCCTAAGCTGCTCATTACCTCCACCCTGAACACTGTCAAAGGCCACCATGTGAGGATTGGGAGAGTGGCCTTTGATCAACTTGATTGTTATTGCTGATTTGGAGTTGTTATGTGATTAAAAAAAATCATATGGTCAAATTGCTTTTAAATGTAATACATACTCATGTTTTAAAAATTTGGAAAATGTGGACAGTTTTTAAAGAGTAGGAAAAAATCATCTTTAATTCTACCATACAGAGGTTTTGGCTTATTTCTTTCAAACTTCCCCCCAATGCATTTTAAACCTTATTAAGATCGTTCTGTATATTAATGTAATTTTCTATTCCATTTTTGTGCTTAAGGTTATAAGATTCTTTCCATATCATTAAAAACTCTATGTAAATATCATTTTAATAGCTGCTTAACATTCTGTGATGTTAGAAATTTCATTTTGAAATTCATCTTCTTCCCCAATATGAAAACGAATGATTTTACTTTTTTGGGGGTGGGGGAGGTAGTGATGGCGGTAGTGGTGGGGGTCTGCCTCCACGGTTTGATGATACTTGGAGGCTGCTGTTTAAATATTTAACAAAATTGTGTTTCTCTAGCTATGGCCTCAGTCCAGAAGGTAGCAGCAAATCTGCTTGGTGATTCCAGCACTTTCTAACAATATTTACTCCTCGAGGCTTCTAAAGCTAATGCACTCTTGGTTTTCTAGTGGATAAGGTGATAATGCCTCTAGGATGTCACTCAGGTCAGACACCTTGAGAGAAGAAGAGGGAAAAGTCAAGAAGCCCCAGAGAAACTATGCTGAAGGATGGAAACACACATGTGGCCCTCAGAAAATCCAAACCTAACTGCATATCTTTTCATTAGAATGCGCGGTGATTAGTAAGCCATAATTTATGACTCTAATTAATTCTTCCCTTTATCACGGAGAAAGACTCACCCAAGCATGCTGCCCTGACAAAGCTCACATACAGTGCTCCACTCAATCCTTGGATTTCCTTGCCGGGAACTCTTTTTGCAAAACCCATTAAGCTGGCAAAAGGTCCAGAAAGACATCCCTCCCCCATTCTGCTTTACTTCAGGAAGAAACAGATGAAGAGGAAAAAAAATCTGATTGTGTCATTTAACTGAGGCCACATGTCCTTCAAGAGGAAGGTCTGTAACTGCAGCCAAAGCACGTTCACACAGAGTAGATGTTCTACCAAAGCTTTGAGGCTGGTGCCAGGAGGAAGAGGAGAGGGTGTCAGAACATCAAGTGGCTCTCCATAACATATCTCTGCATATTACACACCTTCCAGAGCATCACTTGGATGGCCCCCAACCAAGACACTCTCTCTCTTGGAGCCTGCTGACCACATCCAAGTGTATCCAAATGTTTGAGAACTTCAAAAAGGGTCTCTCCATAATCTGGCTATAGCCTGGGTAGTGGGAGAGAGGGCATTACCTCTTGCCTAGTGCTGGGCTCAGCGGGATGTTTCCTGGCAGTCTGCCTTTTTGTATGACTTTAAATGATAAATTTATTTATCTCACACTTACTGAGAATCTACTATACACTAGGAATTTCTTAAATCACTTAATGCTCAAGACAACTCACGGAGGTAGGTACCACTATTGTAAATTAGAGCAGACATTTTAGACAGCAGAGCCTCTGTTTTGATTTCTACTGTATTTCCATCTAGAACTCACTTGGCATGTAGTAGGAACTCAGTTAATACTTGTTGAGCAAATCGTCATTTTTTTTTCACATGTGAAGCCTCAGGCGCCAAGCTAGTAAATGGCAAAGTAAAATTCAATCCTTTGCATTCTAGTTCCGGGGCTAATGCTGGTTAAATATCAGTCAGTGGTGTATCCTTAACTTCTGCAGAGTTTGATTTTATTTCCTTTTCAGCAGAGGGATAAATCTATTCAACGTCCTCCAAATATTTTTGAGTTCAAGGTGCAATGTAGATCCAGGTGTTAATCACTGCCAGCATGGACTTGGGACATAAGGCAGGTGTAGCCAGTGATTGATGACAATATTGCCACTATTATAATTAAAATGATCATGGCCTGCTTACAGAGGAGACATCTATTTCTCTCCACCCTAAGCCACTCCTGGATGGATGTTCTAAGTCCCTTTCTCATGACAGGTCGTGTCAACCTTCAGATGCTTTCACCCAGGAGCAAAGGAGAAGGACCCATTTCTGCAACCACAAGGACAGATGCCCTTTCCCACTACCTTACCTTTGTTCTTTGCCCTCTCAGGTTGGATTTATTCTCATTTCTTTCACATCTGCAGATGGATGAAAATCTTTCATCTTCTCCAAGCCTGCCTGAGCCCCAGACTGTGGCCGGGTGGGCCACGTGAGAGCACAGCCCGCAGCCACAGCTGAGAGAGGTGTTATTTACATATTTATTAGAAATTCTGTCCTGCTGGCAAGAGACGCTCACTTCTGACTTTAATTCCGATAAGTAAACAACCCCATTGGCAAGGAAGAGGGGAAAACAAACCGGAGTAGTTTGCACAAGATAATACAGTACAGCAGAAAAATATCCGTAATGCAAAACCATTTGCAGTGCAAAGCAAGAGAGAGAAAAAATCCATCTCCAAAGCCTAGCTTAGGTTAAATACTCCAAAAGAAATAATTACAAAGTAATTCAATTATATTTGGTATCAGTTGCCTCACAGGCCAGTGGAATGACAATTAATCCGAGGATGTCCTTTTTTTAAATTTTTTTTTATGCTTTGTGGTTTGTTCAGAATTGCCCTCCAGCAGTTAACCACACTCAGCAGCCCTCTGGCTGATTGTGTCTCTCTCTTCTTCCTCATTCATTCTGGCCTGATAACGCCCCACACCAGGGAGCCATTCTGCCAAGTTCAACGTTCTCTGACCCCACTCTCAAACTGTCCAGCATCCTAACATTTTGCTTAGGTGCCCTCCTGCTTCCCTTTAATTATATTGTATTGTGAGGATTGCAACAGTGGGAGGGTTTAGTGTCCTACTGCTTTCTCCTAACATTCAAAATTGAGCCCACATCATCATCCCCGTGACCACACAGTGGATTAAATCCTTCTCAGCATAGCATGTCTAGCTATTCCCAGAAAGGAAAAAAAAATTACATTTTAGGAACATTAAAATGGACTGGCTTTAATCCACAATAGCAAAGGAAGAAACAGATATGGCCTAAATCCTGCCGGATGTTCTGACCTGAACTTACTCTGCAGATAAAATCATATGGAATTCTCTGCGTTTCTATAGCTTCTTTCAGTCAGGGATGGCAAGGTACTTTACACATAGTAATAAGTTCCACAACCTTTCTTTGATGCTGCTCCCTGGCTCCATGAAGGCTTCACACATCACAAATTGGCAATGATGGACAGAAAGGGACTGGTCCAGGCAACCTCCCCAGCTGGAAGTAGTGGAGAAATGAGATCTCGGGCATCTGGATTGTGGCAATCAACACTGATGATCAGAACAATCATTGTACTTCCAGAGCACAAATTTACTTCTAGAAATAAAAATAAAAATTGCAGCGAATCCAGGATTGTGGATTTGTTCTGCAGGGGAGGAGAAAGCCTTTTCCTCTACCCTGTTAGGTTATCTAATTGGGGCCCTGGAGATTAGACTGACAAAAGACAGATTAGCAAGAAAAAAGAAAAGTGTATTAACCTGCACAGGTATAGGAGAAACCCAGCGATGGGTAACTCTAAGGGGTGGTTGGAACTTGGGGCTCACATAGCATGTCTAAAAGAACAGTTCATTTGTGACTTTTAGGGTAGCCAACTGGAAAGGGAAATATCCGGGGAGAAACCACTGAAGATAAGTGTTGTTTAGGTAAGAATTGTTATGTAGGTGTCTCATGCTTTCTCTGGGCTGATGAGAGTTTAGAATTGTCTCCAGTGATTAACAATCATGCGTCCTTCCAGGTAGAGAGTTTTTCCTGTGTCTGCTTTTCCTCAATTGCTCTCAAGTCAAAATAATCCTTCTGCCGGAGTGTCATATTTTGGAGTGGCGTACCCTGAACTCCACTTCTTCAGTGATCCAGCTGACTGAAGGACATGTGAACCCAATGGCTTGGAGTGAAATAATTTTTGTTAATAAACACACCTGTATTATTTCAAAGTGATTCTTACCATCATGAAAGAGTTCTGCTCCTAACAGGGCGATATTGCCAAAGTCTTGAGTTACAAATCAGATGAGTGGGTCCAATAGTAATAGCTGCACCTAATTCAGTGCTTACTATGGGGAAGATGCTGGACTAAAAACCTTATATGCATTAATTAATTTAATATTTCCCTCACCACTACAGATATTAATCTCATTTTCCATGCAGCTAGCTGAGGCTCAGAGAGTTCAGGTGACTTTGCCAAGTTTACACAGCCTATAAGTGGTAGAGTGGTGGTTCTAATCTAGGCAATTTGGCTCCACACTTCAGGGTGTTCTCTGACAGTGAAAATAAAATATACATCTGGAGGTATGTGGATGCGGGAGAGGAATAGGTTCAGGTGGAAAGGTGGATGGGAAATCTTAATCTTAGTCACAGAGTGCCTCTAATTCTTGGGAGAAATCTACTGGACCTTCAGGCTCTTTCTCTCCCAAGGGAAGACAGCCAGTGTCTTGCATTACTTAAAAGTATGGACACTAAACTGGATGGCACAAATATGAATTCCTGGTCTTCCACAATCTAGTTGTGTGACCTTGACTTCTATTTGCCTCTGTCTCACTTGTAAAATTCAGGTAAGGACTAGTGCCTCAAAAGATTATGCTGAGGATTGAGATGATACATGTAACGTACTTAGAACAGTGCTTAGTACTCAGCATATTTTAGCTAATATGATTCAAAATTATTTTACAAAGGTAGGTTCATCTACCGGTCAATGTGTCTTCTTTTATGTTCTCCGAGTTAGAGCCTGAGGGTGGAGGTGGTGCATGATAGGTAGAGACCAGGGCTTTGTTCCTTCCTGGTGACCCTAAATGAGCTTAATTAAGTCTACCTTCAGATTATACTTTTTCATCCTTAAATACCTTTACTGCCTGTTTACCTACATGTTAGCTCCTGAATGGAGCCTTTCATTGCATAGTTGGGAAATATAGTTAATAAGTAAACTACTGTGATTGAAAGACATCCAATCACTCATGAGAGCAGGTGAGCACTCATGAGAAGGTCACTTCTCTCGTGAAGTGTTCTGTTGGATGGCAGATAGACTAATAAATTAAAACACAAATAAGAACAAAATTACAATTGTTGTGAATACTACAAAATAAAATTCCAGAAGATGGGGGAAATACCATTCCTAGCCCAAAGAGCAGCATATGCACCATGATTGGGAGAGAGCATGGCAAACAAGTGGGAGACGGCCAGGGTGAGGAGAATGCAGGTGTGGGGGGAGATGAGACACTATGGATATAGGCAGAGACCAGGCCATAAAGAGTTCAATCATTTCCTGTAAGCAATGGGAATTTCTAGAAGGGTTGAAGCAAGGGTGACAAATCAGATTTTCCTTTTTTTATTTTTTTAATTTTTTAATGTTTATTTATTTGAGAGGAGAGAGAGAGACATGGTGCAAGCTGGGGAGGGGCAGAGAGACCCACACACACAAAATCTGAAGCAAGCTCTAGACTCTGAGCTGTCAACACAGAGCCCAACATGGGACTTGACTTCACTGACTGTAAGATCAGACCTGAGCTGAAGTTAGATGCTTCACCGACTGAGCCTAATAGGCACCCCCACAAATCAGATTTTCTTTTCAAGAGATCATTCTTCCTCTTTTAATTCATTCTCCCTCATACCAATAGCCATACACTTATTTATTTATTAGTATATATAGGTATATATATATCAGCATATACCAATTTTCTTTTTTATTATTATTTTATTTATTTTTATTATTTTGATAACTATTTAAATAACCAGTTATTATTTTTTAATGTTTTTATTTATTTTTGAGAG
>NC_043702.1:141483566-141526105 GCF_006229205.1 Suricata suricatta
CTGAAAATTCCTAAATATTTGAACCACCACTACTGCGCAGGACATAGGAGAAGAATTGGACATCTTATTACAAAACAAAGAGAGCGCTAATACCATGTTCTTTGGAGCTCAGAGTTGGTCCAGATTACAACTCTGAAACTCTTGTGCCCTGTTGCTGGGGTTGTAAAATGGTATGGCTACTATGGAAAGCACTATGGAGGTTTCTTAAAAAATTAAAAATAGAACTGCCATGTGATTCCATAATCTCACCTCTAGGTAGTTTCCTAAAAGTATAGAAAGAATTTTAAAGAGATATTTGCACCTGCCATTCTCAAGGCAGTGTTATTCACAACAGCCAATCTGCATGGTCATTGTTGAATGGATGAATAAGGCAAATGTGTATGCACACAATGGAATATTATTCAGCCTCAAAAAAGAAGGAAATCTTGTCATCCACTACAGCATAGATAAACCTTGAGGACACTGTATTTAATGAAATAAGCCCATCAGGAAAAAACATATATTGCATGATTCTATTTATAGTATGTGTCTGAAGTAGTCAAAAGTCTTTCCTACTAGAATTGTAGTTGCCAGAAGGTAGGAAAACATGGAAAGGGCAGTTGTTCAATGTTTATAGATTTTAAGTCTTGCAAAATGAAAAAATTCTAGAGATCCATTGCATAAAAATATGCATATAATTAACATTATTGCACGGTATGGTTACAAATGGTTAAGATGGTAAATGTTATGTTTTTACCATAATAAAACAATTAAAAACAAAATAAAAATTAAAAAAATCACAAAAACAAACCAAAAGATAACAACTTAGACAAAGGTAACATTAATTTAGATACATCTCAGTGCCATGTTTTTCTCTCCAATTCCTATTGCTTTGGCTCTAGACAAACTCTGTGTTCATGATACTTTAACTCAGTATTAACTTAGTATTGCCTTTAAGTTCTATTTGGTTTTTATTTCATGTAGTTTGTTTATTTGTTTGTTTGTTTGTTTATTCCTAGGGAGGGAGTGCATGCAAGCTGGAGGGAGGGGCAGTGGGAGAGAGAGAAAGAGCCCAAGCAGGCTCCATGGTCAGCACCAAATCCCCGTGGGAAGTTCCATCCCATGAACCTAGGATAACGACCTGAGCCGAAATCAAGAGTCAGTGGCTCAACCAACTGAACTATCCAGCCTCCTCTGTTTCATGCATTTTAAAGCTCCAATTTTATGAACATACATGTTCAGGGTTGTTGTATCTTCTTGAACATTTGTTCCTTTATTATTATATAAGGTCTCTCTTTATCCCTGATAATATTTCCTTTTCCTGAAGTCTATTTTGTTTGATATAAAAATAGTTATTTCAGATTTCTTTTGGGATAATATTTTCATGGTATGTTTTCTTTTTTACTATGAATTTATATTATATTGATAATTATACTGCATGCATATTTACATTTACATTTCTATTTGAAGTTGCTTTCTTGAGAAAAGCATATAGTTGGGGCTTGCTTTTTGATCTAATGTAATAGTCTTTTTTTAGCTGGTACATTCAAGCATTCATATTTAATGTGATTATTAATATGGTTGGATTAAAATCTACCATCTTAATAGCCATTTTTCATTTCTTCCATCTGTTCCTTATTTCTTTTTTCTTCTTCCTCTGCCTTCTCTTGGGTTAACTGAGCATTTCCATGATTCCATTTTATTTATGCAATTGACTTTAAAATGTTTTTAGTGGTTGCCATTGGGTTTACAATGTACAACTCTAATTGCATGAACTTTTGTGTGTGTGTGTTTTATTTCTTTCTTTATTTCTTTATTTATTTGGTGGAAAGTAGCCTTGCCTTTAAAAAGACTAAAAAACCACTGAGCTTTATAATAGGTTGATTAACTCATATTTATTGAATGCCTATCCTATGCCAGGCATAACTCTAAGCACTTTACATGCATTAACCAATTTATTTCTCCAAACAACATAAAAAAGACGTATCCGATTTTTATTCCCATTTTATGGGTTAAAAAACTGAAGCACAGAAACATCATCGTCTCATGGTTACAAACCTAGTTCGTCTCCAGAGTTTACATTTAAAAGCATTGAGTTGTACCTCTGTGAGCTCAACAAGAATACCACAACTTAAAATTTGGTACTCAAACCAGCTTTGGCTCAGGTCATGATCTCTCGGTTCGTGGGTTTGAGCCTCGCTTCGGGTTCTGTGCTGACAGCTCAGAGCCTGGAACCTGCTTTGCATTCTGTGTCTCCCTTTCTCTCAGACCCTCCCCTGCTTGTACTGTCTCTCTCTGTCTCTCAAAAATAAATAAAAACATAAAAAAAAATTTGGGACTCAAACCCTCAACTGACAAAAGATCTTTTGAGAGCATTTTCCTCAAATATACCAAGGACAGTTGTCCTCCAGAAGGGGTGGGGGTTAGGAAGAAGAAATTCGTGCTTAGCTTATATTTTTATGTGCTGAATTTTGTAAATCAAGTATTTTTAAGTCATTAGTATCATAAAATGATTGCATTTTTAATCACTTAATTTTAAGGCTGAGAGTTTTCTTGGATATCATCCAATGTTCTCATTTTGCTAATAGAGGCAATGAGGCCCCAAGAAATTACATTTCTTGCCTAAAGTCACAGAACATATAATCAATAGCAGAGTCAGAACCCAGATGCATTCTGGAGGCCCCCTCTCCAGAGTCTGCTGTGTCCCTGTCTGCTCCTACACTATGGAAGCTTACTTCTCATTAAGGACCATGTCACACAGGGGTCTCTGTTCTTTTATATACTTACTTTCTCTATTAATCTTTAAACTGCTTAAATAGTAGCTATTGAAAGCTATTTGATTTAGTGTCCTGAGCAACTGCCATAGAGCAGAATACACTGTAACATTTTTTAAAGTCTGTTAAATGCAGAGTCCTCTATTTTGTTTTTAATTTTTTTTATTTTTATTTTTTATTTTTGAGAGACAGAGAGAGACAGCCCTAGCAGGGGAGGGTCTGAGAGAGAGGGAGACACAGAATCTGAAGCAGGCTCCAGGCTCTGAGCTAGCTGTCAGCACAGAGCCCCATGCAGGGCTTAAACCCATGAACCGTGAGATCATGACCTGAGCCGAAGCCGGACGCTTAACCGACTGAGCCACCCAGGCACCCCCAGAATCCTCTATTTTGGTTCTAGTCTAGAACTCTGGTCTCGCTGTCATTCTATGTCCCATGAAAGACAGGAGCCATCCTCAGTCTGCCATCCTCCAGGAAAGTGATCTATAATCTCAGGGGGAGACTTTCAACTTTTCTGCTACTGCAATTAGAGTGATTTCAGGTTCAGAAGTCTATCAGGATGCAGTCACATTTGTTCTGGAATCGTCTATAGGATGCAAATCAGGATAACTCTTAGACTTTGATTGTATTCAAAGACTCCTAGAGGACCAAGATGCCACAAAAGACCCTTCATTATTTTGCTGCTGTCTATCCCTCCAGCTAAATCTTCAGCCTTTTCCATGGAACGCTTTGACACCTTTTGCCTTGTGAACTTCTCCTAAGATTCAATGGTCTATTTTTTTGTGTAAACTTGTTAGCAATCAACTTGTCTTACTCATTGTGGGGACTCCATTACTGAGTCTGACCTGAAGAAATATTTGTTGGTGTTCAGAAGGTACCAAAATATGGTGGTTTGGGGTTCACAACCTACTTCCTATGTGACTTGTGGTAAAGTAACTTACCTCCCGCAACCTCATTTTCCCCCTATGAAGTAATTACTTCATAGAGTCACCGTGAGGCTGAATGTAGATGACACATGGGAAGCATTTTGAAAGGGCCACATACACATATTTAGTACTTAGCTTTTATTATCCCATTACCATTATATCATTATCATCATCACTATTAATCACCATATCAATCAAATGCAAGTGTGAAAGCAGAATTACAATGACATTTCATTCTATATTTTAAAATGTATAGTTTCAAACAATGTCACATAAGAGACTAGTTCACTTGGTAAACCTGAAACTCTTCAAGTCACCAGGGCCGGGGACATGAAAAATAAGGACTTTTATTTTTGAACCAAGCACTAGAAAGACTATTTGATGATTTTTTTTTATACCTGTCTTGGGTGTGGAGAAAGAAGAGTTCAGTCACAAACTTGTGTTTTGTAAAAGAAAAAAAAAATCTTTGTAGAATAAGTGGGGAAGCGTTTGTAGCTCAAGACCCAGGAGGTCCCAATTACTGGGTCTCTGTAAAGGAGTCAGAAGTGTCAAGGGCTGATGGAAAACAGGTTCTCAGAGGCTGCTTCCAAGACCCGCTCAGACAGAGTAGAATTCTAACGAGAAGCAAATGATATTTACCACCTGGGACCTGACTGGGATCTTCAGGAAGCCAGAGGCCCAGTTTCAGGAGTCTGACGATGGTCAGTTATTTCTGGAGGCAGGTGTGGAGAGAGGAAGTCTTGGGATACTGACTCACCTTGATTTTCTATTGCTTTGCTGCGCCTCCCAGAGAGGCTTAGCATATGACTCAAGACACACTGATTCCCTGCATGTTCTTACGCAGTGGTTGAAGCCTTCTTGGAGGGACAGACAAATAAACACTGTGAACAATGAAAAATATAAAACGGAAGTAAAACAACATCTGAGCTGACTTTGTACCAGGAGAAGCACAGATCCTTGAAGGGTACTTGGGGCCACACCAAAACTGTAGGGGGTGAACCTTTTCAAAAACTGTGTCTGGTCATTCAGTTTCATGTGGATTGTCCAGAGCTCCAAGCATCTCCAAAACTGCCACTGACTAACCATTTCTCCATTCCCTAGAGCTCTCCCAGAGAGAGAGAGAGAGAGAGAGAGAGAGACCCTGCTGAAAGGCTTGTTCTTTTAGAGGGTAGAGGAGAGGGATGGGTGGATGAAAAATGAAGTGAAATCTCTTGGCTGAAATGAATTTTCAATTTCTTGGTGAATTTCAATTACACAGACTTTCCCTAAGGCCTGTTACTTCAGAGAATCAAAAGTCTACTATCATTTCTAACAGAGTGGAAAGTTCTTAGTCAGCCCCTCTACCTCATTTTAGGAGAGCATTTGTCCCCAGAAATGCTAAAAGACAGGATTACAAGAGCCCCCCCCCCCCACCTTGGGAAAAGCACACCCTCTCATACCCTTTCAACCACAGAATAAACATTTCCAGACATACTAAACAAGTTTTCCTAACTCCACAATTTAGCATCAGCCCTCAGGAGATGTTCAATAAATAACTATTGACTGAATGAGTGGCCTTGATGTTCTTCTGCATGTGGGGTAGCTTTCAAGGATTGAAAAGCAGTAAAGATTAATAAAAGGAAACTTCTAGCCAATATGGTGAACTAAGCAGAAATGGGCAACTTCTCATCGTGCTCCAAATACACAAAAATGCTGAACAAGATAGAGCACAAATTTTCCTTTAGAGTACATAGCTGAAATTGAAATCAAGAAGGGGAAAGAATTGCAAAGTCCTAGAAGTGAAAAGGAAATTCAAAGCCAGAGTGGTGAAGCAACATATTCTTGTGGGGATAAATGACCAAATATGCACCCAGGGGTGAAAGTGTGGTATTACACCGAAGTGGAACCAAGTTGTGATACAACAATCATGGATGAGATGAAAAGGAAATCCAGAGGTATAACACTCTTACATTCCTCATTTTTTTCAGTAGCATGATAAAGGTATTGATTAGTCTTAGATTTGACTCTTTGTGAATTAAAATTCTAAGAGTAAATACAGGAAAAAAAGGTGGGGGAATGGAAAGAGAATGTTTAATCTCAAAAACCAGTGGAAGGGGAGAAAGTAAATAAGGAGAATGTGGCCAAAATAGAGAATGTCAAATGAGATAGGATACTTAGGTACATATCAGAAATTACTGTAAATCTGAATGGATTAAAGCTGATCCTTGAACAATACAGACTTGAATTGCGTGTGTCCACATATATGTGGATTTTTTATAGTACAGCACTATAAATGTATTTTCTCTTCTTTATGGTTTTCTTAATAATATTTTCTTTTTATCTAGCATATTAATTGTAAGAATATAGTATATAATACATATAACATATAAAATAATTGACTGTGTTATCAGTAAGGCTGCTGGTCAACAGTAGGTTATTAGCAGTTAAGGTTTTGTGGAGTCAAAAGATTTTCAGGGGCTCCTGGGTGGCTCAGTCAGTTGAGAATCCAGCTTTGGCTCAGGTCATGATCTTATGGTTTGTGGGTTCGAGCCCTGTGTCAGGCTCTGTGCTGACAGCTAGCTCAGAGCCTGGAGCCTGCTTCGGATTCTGTATCTCCCTCTCTCTCTGACCCTCCCCTGCTCACACTGTCTCTCTCTGTCTCCCAAAAATAAATTTAAAAAAAACATTAAAAAATTAAAAAAAAAGATTTTCAGTGATGCAGGGGGTCAGTACCCTCTAACTCCCAGACTGTTCAAGGGTCAACTGTGTTTTTTATCAAGATGCAGATTGGAAACTGGAAGTTGGAAATTAAAAATAAATCTGCTATATGCTGGAATTCCCAAAATATAATGACAATACAAAATCTTAAAATTCAGGAAAAGATTAACCAGGCAGATATAAATCAAAAGAAATAATAATAATGATAGACATATTAATTGGTGGGAAATACGGGGTTGGAAAAATATGGGAGAAATTGTAACTATGAGGAAAAAAGAATTTGGTGGCTGTTGCTATTGTTCCATTGACTGCCCTGGAAAAAAATGAAAAAGCTAAGAGTGATTAATTAGCAATTAAAAGCTGAGAGTAAAAGCAAGAGAGCCTCCTTGGTAGTGAGCATACAGAAGCCTCTCATCTCTTAGAGCAGGATGGCAGAAAAATTTAAGAACCAGACTCAGAACTTAGTTGTAAAAGTTGTCAAGCTCTAAAGAGGTTTAAATTCCTAACCCAAGTAAGCCTGCTATACCACAGTCAGGGATCTAGATGGGACATTTGGCATGTGGCATCTAGGTTGATGCATCTGAAAATCTCAAATCTCCAGACATAGCTGAACATGGCAAGCTATGTGGCCCTCCCCTGTAAAGAGCTAGTACTCCCCCTTACTTGAAAATCATACGGAGAACGTATGTAGCCTCTTCTCTGCCCCTAGGTTCTATCTCCTTCTCCCCTCCAGGTCAGTAGGCCAATTACCAGTATTAAATAAATCGAAATGTAACCTAGGTTATGGTATACTTGAGCCTGCTAGGAAGGGAAAAGGAACGAACCCACCAAAGGAAATTCAGGACCTAGCAGCATAGGAGTTGAGAAGGTATGCTTGGAACTGCATTTGGGGGCTGCTAAACCAAAAACAAACAAGCAAACAAACAAAAACAAAGCCAACTATAAACAAAAACAAACACTAATTTGGATGAAAGAAGCGATATCAGTATCAAATGTGTCCATTTTGGGCTTGCAGGGATGCATGCAACGTCTCTGATCTCAGGAGAAACTGTGAACAAGCGGGCATCATGGCTGCTAGAAACATGGAAAAACTGATGTTCTGCATTAACTAAAGAAGAGAAGCCAGAATGGTCATGATAGGAGGTAGAAAAAAATGGAAAGCCTCAGAGAAGTGGACAAGTTAGAGTGGGTCCATGATATAAGATCAGAAAGCCTATTAGATGACTCTGTCTCATACAAGACCTAATAAAATACATCATTTACCAGAAAAATGAGGAATGTTTTGGTGAGAAAAACAGCATCAGTAGGAAGTTCAATAGTGATTCTCTTCCATAAGTCATGTCTGATGGTAGAAGAAGCCATTACAGAAAAGACTCATTAACAACAGAGCAAAGGAGACCCCAGAATGCTTTGGCTGCAAAAAAAGATGCCAGGTGGTAGTGTTTTATACACAGAAGCCAAGCGAACACAAGTACAATGAATGGCACCACTGGAAGGGCAAGCAGAGGGCTGGCTTTCAGAAAGTAGGGCAATAGTGAAAAGAATGCAGCATCCCTAGGGGCAAAGTAGATGGTCACCAACATGAGCACTATTCTATCTGTAAAATAAAAAATAAATTGATGATGATAATCAGAAGACTAGGGGCAATCATTTCAATAAATACACCCTCCGTCCAATATCCAGTTTTCAGGCCCAGACCCATTGGCTAAAGAAGACACTGGTTCAGAGGAAGGCTCCTGCAATATTGTGGCAATGCACATGGCAATGACTTCCTCAGAGATTTCCCAAAGGGATGTACTGTCATTTATTGGATGACTAGGAAGGAGGAATACCCAAACATTTTGAAGAATGTTGGATACAAGGTCCAAGTTGATATAGATGCCAA
This sequence comes from Suricata suricatta, assembly GCF_006229205.1. Lineage (NCBI taxonomy): Eukaryota > Metazoa > Chordata > Mammalia > Carnivora > Herpestidae > Suricata > Suricata suricatta. The sequence goes on from NC_043702.1 coordinate 141,491,825, forward strand.
AGTAGTATTATGGTGCCTCTGATAGAATAGGGCATGGGATGGTGAAGGTAAGTTCACAATAGGTGAACTCAATATCTGTGAACTCAGGCAGTGCTTCTCAGATTATAATTATAATTTCAAGATCTCCAATTATAATTGTAACATATATTTGGAGGTTAGCACAACTCCTATAGTGTGTCCCTGGTCTATAGGATAAGAGCTTTCTCATGGGAAAGGCCAAGTAGAAGCCTAGGTAACTATCCCATCTACTACCCCTGTTTTAAGATAAAAAATTTAAAAAAACCAAATAATAGTCCAATATAAATGGCTGAAATTATTACTGCCTTTAGTATACATTAAAGGATATAAGAATGATGATTTTCATCGGTCTCCATATTATTCAGAAATCTGGACACTGCGAAAGCAACAATCCTGAAGCATCACAGTGGATTATAGCCAGACATTAGACCCAATGGAAGGTGTGGCATCTTTGCTAGAACATGTTAATGTGGCATTGAATATATGGCATGCAGCCATTGATCTGGGAAACACATTCTTTTCCATCTTTGGGAAAAGAGAAAAGCAAAGATTTTTTATATATCTAAAAAGTACAAGATACATTACAGGTTTGCTCCCAGACTGTAACACTTTGGGACTTTGTCAAAATGGTCTGAAGATACACAGACTATCAGGATAGCCACGCAGAATCATATCACATTTGTTTATGATATTGATGACATCATGCTAATGGAACAAGATGAGCAAAAAGCAGATGCTAGTTGGAGGTTTTGCGGAGAACCACGTGTTCCAGAGAGTTGGAGAGAAACCCTATGAAGATTCAGGGCCTGCTACATCAGGTAAAATTTTAGGTGTCTGGTGTTCATGGCATGATGAGAATCACCCATCCCCCCCCACCCCCCGCCCCCAAAGAACCAATTATTGGAAGTTCTCAGTGTGAAGAAAGAAGCAAAATGCCTGGTATGCCTCTTTGAGTTCTAGAGACAGCATATGTCATGCCTAGGAACCCTATCTGGGAAGACATACCAGATGATATGAAAGGCTGCCAGCTTTGATGGCTTCTAGCTTTTGATGCTGCCCCTGCATTTTGGAAGCTCATGCCAAAAGACCAGCAAGTAAAATGAACCACCATCTTGGCAGGAGTAGACAACAGCTTTGTTATACAGTGAGCGAAGAAGGAATATATTTAGCAACCAGGTGATACACTTGTGCATATTTTAGTAGATGCTCATAGAAATGCAAGAAGAAATCTAGAAATACATAATGCTGTGTAACAATTTTAACACTTATTTTAGAAGTTGACAGATCCAGAAGTCAATATTTGTAAGGATGCAAGTTTGAACAGTATCATTGTTCTCTCTTGCGTATCATATGCAATGTAACATAACACAATACACATAACACAACACACAACATAACATAACACAGCTATATTCTTATGTCCAAGGAAAGGGAGCACAAATGATTCATAAGAGTATATGTATCATTTTAAAAAGTTGATCATATAGGAGTTTATAAAAAGTTTCAAACACTACCAAATAAGTGATACCATAGAAAGCATTTTGTCCTAGTACAGTATGATAAAATGAATATAATTGGACTTTCCCAAACATTTGCTGGACAAATAATCATCCATGGCAAAATATAATTGAATCAGTGATTAAAATTTCTCCCTAAAAAGACATCAAGCCAGACAATTTTATGAAGAAATTTTATCAAAAATTATAACTCATAATCCCTATCTTCTACAACTTGTTTCAGTGAATGGATAAAGAGAGCAAATCATCTATCATGTGATAACAAAATTAATCACAGAAAGTATAATAAATGAAATTTATTGTCCAATCATACTGTCATAGATGAGCAAATTATGATAACATATTAGAAAATCCAGAATTGTATTTAAAATAAAATACAATACAAAAATACAATACAATAAAATAAAGCAGTGTTTATCCTAAGGAAACAGAGGTGCATCAACATTAGAAATAAATAAAATAAATAAGAAGAAATCTATTTGTATAATTTAACACATTAATCAAGCAAAGGGAAAAAGTGATATCAAAATAGATATAATCAATACCTATTCATAAATTATAGGGAAAAGAGTACATTAATAATAGAAAGAAATTTTCTTAACCTGATAAAGAGCGTTTATCCCAAACCCACAACAAATACCATACTTTTTTTAGGGTCATATTTTAGAAGCGTTCACATTAAGCTCAAGACAGGAAACTTCTTACTAAGGCCATTTTTATACAGCAGTTACCGGAAGCCCTAGCCAATTTAAAAATGCAATGAAAAGAATTAAATTATATAATTACTGAAAAGAAAGAGGCACAATTGTTATTTGCACATAATGTCATTGTTTGCATACAAAATGCAAAAGAATCCACAGACAAATGATTTAGAATTAAAAAATTGGGGAAGTTTAATGGAAATAAGATCAACATACAAAAATGATTTCAATGTGAGGCTTTATTTAATAGTAATTTAAAAATAGAGATATTTAGAAAGATTACATTTATAATTTTATTCAAATTTACATGGTACTTGGGGAAAAATCAAACAACTAGTATTTAATATTTTTATAGAAGAAAATTATAAAACCATACAAGGTCAAGAACTGTATTTTTATGCATATATAATTTCAACATCATAAACATACACTGTAAATTATTCCCCAATTGATCTAAAAATTCAAGAAAATTTAAATAAAAATCCCAATATGTATATTTTTTAATAATAGTTTATTGTCAGATTGGTTTCCATATAACACCCAGTGCTTCTCCCCACAAGTGCCCTCCTTCCATGACCACCACCCCCTTCCCCGCTCTCCCTTCCCCTTCAGCCCACGGTTCATCTTCAGTATTCAATAGACTCTCATGATTTGTGTCCCTCTCTCCCCAACTCTCTTTCTTCCTTCTTCTCCCTATGGTCCTCTGTTAGGTTTCTCCTGTTAGACCTATAAGTGCAAACATATGGTATCTGTCCTTTTCTGATGAAATCTGGCCATTTGTAGCAAAGTGGATGGACCTCGAGGGTGTCATGCTGAGTGAAATAACCCAATATATTTTAAAAGAAAATTTGATGAATTTATTTAAAAATTTCTGTGTCTGAGTAAATGCTCAGGAATAGACATTTACCTATTGATAATAGGATAATATATGATATGATACCTATTGGACCATATGATAACAAAATTTGTTCTCTGGAATGTCAAGATTTTAAATCTATAGTAGTTAAGCGTTATGATATTTAGCAGAGTTAAAACCAGATTAATTACACAGACTTAAGAATTTAAGAATAAACCCTAGCTTACATGAGAATTTCATTTATGATACAGGTGGCCTTAAAAATCAGAATTTATTGAGTAACTAGCTGTTTGTATGGAAATAAAGACAGAGCATTACCTCTATATAAAAGTAAATTCCAAGTAGATTAAAGGTCAAAACTGGTAAAATGGTTTTTAAATATTATATAGGAGGACAACTTTATGATTTTGTGAAGAAATATAATGTTTGGATACATGGGAAAAATATAAATCATAAAGAAGATAGATAAATTTACATCAGAATTTAAAATACCTTCATGACAAAAGTTAACAAAACTATAAGATTTTTTGCAATATACAAGGACATATATGACGAACACCTTCTTACCTGTAAGATAATAATAATAGCTAATATTTATTAAACACTCACTATATGCCAAGGTCTGTTCTAATTGGTTAGTATGTGTTAATTCTCAATCGCCATAATAATATTAGGAGATATTATGTTAATCTCCATGTTTAGGGATGAAACCAAGCCACAGAGAGGTTAAGTAACACACCCAATGATGAACAACTATTAAGTGACAAATTTGTAATTGAAACTGAAGCTGACCAGCTCCAGATTACCTGCTGCTAACTATGAGGAACTGTTTTCCCCACCAAAAAGGACAAATAATCCAGCTGAACAGGTGAATGATTTGCATACATTATTCATGGAAGAGGGGCTAGAATCACCAATAGAGACAAAAATATGCCCGACCTCACTAATCACAGATACGTCATTTAAAACCTAAATGATATTTCTACCTCCTCAGATTGGCAACATTGTTAAAAGTCTGAGAATACCAAACGGTGAGCAGATTCGACACAACAGGTATTCATATATTCTGCTAAAGGGAGTATAAATCAGGACACAAACTTTAGAGAGTAAGTGGGCAGTATCTAGTAAAGCTGACACTGTAGAGTTACCTGATGGCCCAGCAATTGCACTTCTAGGTTTAGTCATATACAAGGAAAATGTATATAATGACGTTCAATGCATTTTTAAAAAAGTAAACAAAGGAAGTTTAAGTTAGGGAGAAAATAACTTATGGTATATTGTAAGATATTCTACATTGTACAGTATATTGTAGGACATAATTTCATTTAGCAATGAAAATTAATGAACTAAATGTATATGTATCGACTTGAATGAGTCTCTAAGATTGCGCTATTGAGTGAAAGAAGTATTACGTGGTACATAGAGATACGTAGGGTAGATTAACATTAATGTAAGATTTTAGGATATAAAATGTGTTTTTTTATGGCACAAACATATATAGTTCAAGGATAAGTACGTGAAGGACAGAGTATACAAACCAATTCCATGATAGCGACTGCTTTTGGAGGCAGCTGGAATCTTCAGAGGCAGACACAGGAGATTCAGTCACATCTTTAGTGATTTATTATTAAAAAGAGGGTATGATGCTCATCTAAGTTTATTAATTCTGGTATTAGGTGCATGTGCTTTGGTTTGCTTACTCTCTATGCTTTTCTGTATATTTTTAATGTCACAAACAGAAAATTAAAAAAAACCAAAAAAGTCGATTAAGACACAGTCGTCGCTCACAAAGAACTCATCTCTGCTCATCCCGGCTCAGAACTGTGCAGTAAGCAGTAGCCTTTTAAGTAATAAAGACACAAACAAGAATAATGCTTCCTATCTACCAAGCTTATATTCTATTCTCCCGGGTTTCTGCTTTTGCCTGCAGTTGGGAGATAAATTAGAGCCAAAGCAGGACTCAGCGATCATCTGAGCCTCTCCTAGAACTACCGAGGAAATAGACCTGCAGTGGGAGAAGTAGCCAAAGGTCTGTATAGACCGCTAGGGCACACACATACATATAGCTAATGAGTGAGGGAACTTAGACCAGAATCAGGACTTAGAAAACAGGTTCAACTCACATATTAGAGATCAATAGCTCAAATTAGGTCTACACACAGGTTGTTGTTCTGTGTGTGTGTGGGGGGGGGGCGCTTATATGTCATTTAATTATTTTAAAAAAGAAATGTGAACATTATTACAAAACCATATGCTTAATTAGCCACAACACTTCCAACTCTTCTATTCTCTTCCCTGGGCTCTTTGTTCATTGATGGCGCCTACACGGCCCTTTAATAAATTTACACTTGTGGTTTTCATCATAGAATTTTTGACCTGGAAGGAACGTTGGAGATCGTGACCTCTGGCCAATCAGCCCTCAGTGCGGGAGTCCCCTCAACAGCATCCCTGACAAATGCCGTGCACCTCTGCTCCACCACTTCAGCTGCAGAAACTTACCTCTGTCAGTAGAGTTCAGCCAATCACTGGACAGCTCTGACCGGCAAGAAAGTTTCCCCTTTTACAGAGTCAAAAGGTACTTGCTTGTGATGTCCTACTCGTAATTCCCCGCCCAGCCCCATAAAGGTTCATGGAAGAAGTCTCACGGCTCTCTGCAAATATTAACAGCTATCCCTGTTAAACGAAATCGTTTCTTCTTTGAGATAAACATCGTTGATTCTTCCAACTCTTTTAGGACTGCCTCGTTCTCCTACTCTTTGCTAATGTGGTTGGAGCTCCTCATTTCTGGAAGGTGAGGGAGATAACATTCATGATGATCATGGTCAACACTCATTTACTTCTTAAACCATCCAACTCTTTATAATCAGGCTTCATTCCTACCTACTTCTCTAGCCTTTCCCCCACTATCCCTGTTTCTCATATCCTTTCTTTTGCCTGCCCCTTTGCCATAGTTATGTATTGCTTTTACTCCAGCAGCAAGAAACTCTTTAGAATTCCCTAAACAGCCATGCTGTGTTAAATCACTATGTCATTTCATACTCCAGTCCCTCCACATGGAATTTCTCATTAATGCCTTCCCCTTGGGAACTCCTATTTATTCTTCAAAACCCAGATTTAATGTCACTGTCTGTTTGGGGCTTTGCTATGCCTCCAACCCTTCTCTTTTTCTCTTTCTCACTCCAGTCTAAGTTAATCACTCCCTCCTGCATGTTGCCCCCCTGACTCTACACATTTCCATTCTTACACGTCTCTCGTGAGATCGTAATTATTTGTTTGCATTTCTATCTCCCTCTCTCACATTATAATCCCTTAAAGGGCTGTTGCCTTGCTCCTTTTAGTAACCCTGGCACTGAGCACAGGGACCGGCACAAAATAGGTGTTCAATAAATACTTTTGAGTTGGATGTAACTCTGAGGTCACTGGATATTGCACAGATATGGTTTGGTTTTTTAATCTTTATTTATTTTTGAGAAAGAGATGAAGCATAAGTGGGAGAGAGGAAGAGAGAGAGGGAAACACAGAATCTGAAGCAGGCTCCAGGCTCTGAGCTATCAGCACAGAGCCTGACACAGGGCTCAAACCCGCCAACCAAGAGATCATGACCTAAGCTGAAGTTGGATGCTTAACGGACTGAGCCACCCAGGTGCCCCATGGATATAATTTGTTTTAAGTACAGCGTGAGGTTTCTCCACTTTTCAACTAGAATTTAATTGCTTGAGTTCAGAAACCAGGTCTTATTTTTCTTGTTTCTCTAGCACCAAGCACAACTCCTACCAGTCAGAGGATTGTTAAATGAATTAAGAGCTGTGTGTGCTATGAGCATTCACTGAGACATGGGATTTTTGGAGGAGATCTTTATTGTGGAGAAGGAAAAACATGTTATACACATAGAGATCACATTTTTATTCACACATATATGCACACAGATACCTGCATACAGTACCACTGCGTGTATATATATAAATAAAACAGTGTTGCCTTCGCACACCCAGGCATATATGTATCTTCTGAATTGCTAAGCGTGCTTCAGGTTATTTGAAGTTCTGTACAATATATCTAGCCTTCCAGGCAGAGTTTCTTGTTAATTTCCTTAGCTCCATGAATGTATGATTTATTTAACAAAACTTTCATGCAGCAAATTAAACAACATTTGTTCTACCTAGAGGGTTAGTTCCCAACTTCACAGAATTGACAGGCCGGGTTATGAAGGTTGACGTAAGAACAGTGGTCCAACTCAGAATCCCAGGTACAAAGGAGTCTGTTGGCCTATGCCCACTAGATACACTCCAGTGTCTAATTAGTCCAGGGGGAGATAAGGAAAAAAAATAACAACAAAAACAAAACTTGCTTTTTAACAATGCTTGTGGTTGTTGATTTTTTTTCATTTTCTTTTTTCTCCTTTGTCTTCAAACCCCATCCCTTCACAAGAATGCACTCATAAGCAAATACAATTAAATGGGGCACTTTCTTCTATTCCTCTCTTCTTCTCTCTGCCTCTCTTTCTTTCTTTTAAAAATATAACATATATTTTAGTTGTTTAATCAGAGAATATCAAACATTTAGCCATCTGCTTCAAAATTTTTTTACCTAGGAAAAGACCTTGAGCCATTTCAGTCTGAACTTCTGGGAACCTATCCAAGAGAGATGAGAAATGTGTCGTACCTGATCTTGTCACTGCTCCTTTGCAGTCCCAACCCAAATTAAAGAAATCATAAGATAAACTTCAAAGTAAGGAATCTATACATTTTTAAATATCAACAATTAATGTATTTATCTGGTTTCCAAATCCATATCATCCTAAAGGAGGGCCCATTTCTGACCAGCAAAAGGCAGATATGTTTGATAAATTCTGATAATACTTTAGCTTTTATTTTTATTTTTCCCAGGGCTCAGCATCTTAGGAGCTGTTTTGTGTTGGGAGTTTCACTCCTGGCATGTATCACGTCTTGCTTCATAACTGGGCATACTTTTAAAAAAAAGCTACAGACATTCATTTATATGATCAACATATATTGAATAGTTTACTTTGAGAATATAAACACGAAGGCTAGCTTCCCAGTCCTTACTAGTGTTCCTGCTAACTACTGCTTCATGATGGGCAATTCCCAAGCTTTGTGCTTATTTGTTTGTTTTGCTCAGGGATTCAACAGAGCAGGAATTCAGAGATCCTGGGTGGGGGGATAGGGAGACCCTATTCCACAATGTCTGTGGCCTCCGATGACAAAATTCAAGGCTGGGAGTGACCAGATGGCTGAAGGCAGACATAATCTGAAGGTGTCCTTTCTGTGGGCTGAGACAGCTGGAGCTGTTGGCTCCTTCACCACGAGGCTGTCTTGGGGCAGCTGGAGTCCCAATAAGACTCCAAAGGAGAGTGTCCTCATTAGAAGCAGAAGTTGTGTTGCCTTTTCTCACTTTTTCTTAGAAGTTAGGTTACATCACTTGCCATGCATTCTGTTGGTTACAAGCAACTCACAGCCGAAGTAGATTCTGGGGAAGTGAAGGCAGACCCCATTTCTGGAGGAAAGGTATGTCAAGGTCACATTGTACAAAAATATGCATGATGGGAAATATTTTTGTGGCCATCTCAGAAAATACAGCCTGCCACGGGTAGCTTATAGTTCAACAGGGAAGATAGACATGTAAATAAGTCAACAAAGAAAAGGAGTTTGCGCCGTAGTAGAAGAAATGTGTAACGTGCAGTAAAACACCTCATCACTCATATTCCGCAGAAAACGAGGTCAGGGAACATTTCGAAAGGAGGTGAATCTTAAGGTGTGGATAGGTTGGGTGTAGAGGGGTACACTTGTTGGTGGAAGCTGATGGAATTTGGGGTTTTGAGACATAACTTACATAAAATATTCCTTTACTAGAAACACTTATATTTAAAACACCCCTCAGGTTAAAACATGAACAAAAGATAATGTAGTCTCCACTGCCTTTCAAAACCCCTTTGCTAGTTGGAGAACGAACTTGAGTTGGATGAGGACACCTGGAAAGGACTGGCTGCTCTGGGTCTGGAGCAAACAGAGGCCATGGGGAGAAATTACAGCGTGTTAGGTCATGCGCTCATGACAACTTTGCCCTGCTAGAACTTTCCAAAACCGCGAGGGACAGGAGAAGAATGCCAGCCAGGACTCACTCTATTCTACGTTTATTCCCACTTTGCAGCAGTCACCCGAGGACTCACTGGATCCTACTTGTCATAAGCTTGGTGTGTTGCCTGCTCTCCCCATGTCTTGAGGCTCGATGAAAACTTCGGGTTCGTGGCGGCTCCAGGGGTTGGTCCACAAGGACTTTCTTTAAAGGTAAGGTTAACGCTTGAAGCTTTAGGGTAGCACAAAAGCAGTAAGAGAAGGCCCATGTTCCTAGACAAGTGAGAGGAGGAGCATGGGTACGAAGGTTCCCCAAAGCAAATGGAAACATTTCTCCATGTTTTATTTGCTTTGTGTTATTAAAGGAGCATCGCTGTGCCAGCTGTGCGGAGCCAGAGCTTCTAATTCCGTGGAAACGTGACTCTCGCAGAGTGTGTGCTGAATGTCCCCAGCACCGTCAATCCATTTCCCTCTGTCTTTCCCTTTGTAGTGGAGAGATGCACAGGGCGGCAGAGCAATCTGACAGTGGGAAACCACTCTGGCAATTTCTGAGGGATGTCTGAAGAAATGAACTGAGGGGCTCGCCTAAAGCGAAGACACAAGACAGGCTATAGCCACTGCTGGGTTTGCCATGTGCTGGGCATAGCTTATCTATGCGGCTCTTTTCTGTCCCAACGCATGAAGAAAAACATGCCCAGCCACAAACTCCCCGGCTCATCACTCTATATCAACCCAGGAGCACCCCAGGTTTTCAATTTCCCCATTTGTGAGCCCTGGTAGGAGCTGGCAGAGGCTGCTGTGCGGGGAGAAAAGGAACAGTGACGCAGACTGGCCGCTGAGATAGAGGGGGCACCGGGAGAGAGGCGGAGCGATGGACCTGGGGCTCCGCCTCCCGCATTTGAGGTTTGGCTGCTCGGGCTAAAGTTACTCTTTCTGCTCTTAGGCATGTTCTCTTTTACTTCTGAGCCTGTGTCTCTGTTATTTGCTTCTATTTGGGACACTCTTTTCAGACCCCTCCACCCCCCCAATCACACCCTCCATACTCCATCTTTTAACTCCGATTGTCCATCAGGGTTCAGTTTGATGTTACTTCTTACTGGACGCCTTCTCTTCCTTTCAGGTATGTGGTTGCCCCCCCCCCCCACCCCATTTGCTTTTCTTCCTTAGTGCCTGAACTTATTTCCAATAAAGCCTTCACATATGGTACTATAATTTCCTTCTTTGTTTCTTCTTGTTTGATTCCCCACTTAGACGGAAAGGTACTTGAGAGCAGAAAACCTATTTTCTCTGCAGTTCTATTTCTATGCATCTAGGACGATGCCTACCACCTTGTAGGAGCTCAGGCAAAGTTATAGATTAGTAAGAAAAAGAGAGGGAAGACAGAAGTTACAGGGAAATATGTGGTCAGAATTAAGGTCAACATAGATGGATCAAAAGTTGAAAAATGGAATGAGGTTTTATATCAACCAGATTGGAAAAAAAAAAGAAAAGAAAATAGTAATGGTGAAATAGTGATGAAATTATTAAGTACAGTCATATGGCAGCAATATTACATTTGTAGGATATTTTTAGAAGGTAATACCTCAGGTGAATAAAAAACTCCAAAATACATGTACCAAATTGACTCTGTAATCCTACCTGTGGGAATATAACTTAAGTAAATAATCTTAAAGAATGAAAATGTCATTTACACAAAGATAATACATTGTAGCATTATTTATAATAGTGAAGAAATTGGAAACAATTTAAACAGTATAGGAATGGTTAAATAATGGCAATATCATGCAATATAAAACTATATTACACAGGGATTAAAATGATAGATGTGAGGATTATTTGTCACCATACAAAATATTTATTGTATAATTTTATGTTAAACGATGAAATTATACCTGTACCTTGCTTTAAATTATATAAAATTATGTTTTTGAATTGGCAAGTTCTGATAGAAATAAATGAAAATAGCTGTATTTACTGAAGTGGTTGGATTTGGGGGTGTTTTTTTTAGCCTATTTTGCATAAAGCTTCTTTACTGCTAGAATGCCACACAAATTACTAAAATATTTTTTTCAAAGAAAGATCTTGAGGAAGTTATTGAGAATTGAATTGGAAGTCTGATAGATTCTTCAAAACATCTACCTGGGATTTGTTTCAGATAACCTTGGCTAATGGATGAAAAGTCTCATTTTTTTCTCTTTTCAACTTGGAAACTTTAAAATTAAATAAAAAAGGTCCAGTATCAGGATGTTTGGGTGATTTTGTTTTGATCTTAACCCTCCAGTTAGGTCAACAACTGGTCAGCTGTTCATCCCCCTCCCCCTTCTCCCTCATTGTCAAACACCTGTTCAAATACAAGGTTTTCAAAGGAAATTATTTCATGACCAGCCATGATTTGGATCAGCTAATGGACACATTGCATTTCTTTCTTGTACACAACAGTATTTTTGAGCACAGACTTGCATCTTTTCTAAACTCCCATCAAGAAAAGAAAGCATCAGATACACTTTTATCTACTCTTGTTGGATAAAGGGCAATCTGATTGGGAGCCTGGGAGGTGATTTGGGATGGTGGAAAGATGGTGTCTTGGGAGCAGAAAAATTTTAGTTTACTTAAGAATAGGACTGTCGGGGGGCACCTGGGTGGTTCAGTCAGTTGAGCATCCAGCTTCGGCTCAGTTCATGATCTCATGGTTCGTGGGTTCAGGCCCCGTGTCGGGCTTTGTGCTGACAGCTAGCTCAGAGCCTAGAGCCTGCTTCGGATTCTGTGTCTCCCTCTCTCTCTGACCCTCCCTGCTTGTGCTGTCTCTCTCTGTCTCTCAAAAATAAATACAAAACATTAAAAAAAGAATAAGACTGTTGGCAAACTAGGCAATCATTCTGGGTCTTGATCTTCTCAACTAAAAAATTTGGAAGCTAATACCTGTCTTCAATGATTCTCATAAAGGTTCCATGAAATAAGATGTACCCTCAGCTCAATACCTGCCACACAGGACTCTCTTCTGTTCAAGAAACATTTATTGAACCCTTAGCACAGTCCAGGCTAACTGAGAAATGGAGACCATTGATGGTGCACAAACCAAACCCAGACCACCTTGCTCAGAGGGCTTTGTATTCATCGTGAATTTGGAATCTCTGTCCATGGCTAACTGGAAGCTAAAGGCAAGTGAACACAGTGCTGGCCTCTGTGAGGACCATTGTGCGGCAGTGGGTGATGGCCATATGACATATCAGGGAATAGAGATTGGGAGGTTCTATCACTTATTCCAGTGAACAATTCTGGCCCTGTAAATGAGGAGACAACAGCAATTCCAGAAGCAAAATGTGTAATTGGCAAAACGCAGACAATAAATCCATGCTCCATTGATCTAGCGTTGTCCCTGTTCTGGGACTCTTTTCAGCAGTGACCCTAGTTCTGGTCAGAAGTATTTCATCCACACAGAAATGGACCAAAAGCACACTCTTCTCTCCACGTCTCTCACTACTGGGTAGATAATAAATGTATTCCTGTTGATTACCAAGCAGTCTCTTAAAAGAAGGTTATAAAAGGTTAGGGGACTCTGGTTGTGACATTTCTCTCTCACACATTTCCTGTGTAATTTGGGGCAAGTAGCTAAAGTTTTCTGAGTCTCTGGATCTTTAGGCCTTTAAACCACTTTAATAATTTTACCAGATTCTTATTCATAAATAATTCCACAAGGAAGAAAGGAGAGAAAACAATGCCCCAGGGAGCCCGGGAGCGTGGAGGAAGAAGGGTGGCACAGAATCTGTAATCTAACATTGTGGGAAGCACAGTGTTCTGCACCTGATTCCGTACACAATCCTACACTCCGTCCATGCATACGAAACACATTTATACTGTGGAGAAAACTGGTGTTTGACTACTTCAAACTCAACACTATTTATCATCTTCCACATCTCGTCTCCCATGGGGGGAAAAAATCTGTCCCTTCTCCCAACTTCCTGTCTCTGAAGGGCCCTTAAATTCCTGGAGCCATTTTCTTTCTTTCCTTTTTTTCCTCCACAAAATATTAAAATGTATTTATTTGAGGTCCTGAAATAGTTCTATTCTAGTCCATTTGCTTCTTTTTAAAAACTTTAAAAAATTTTTATTCTTTTAATTTTTAATTTAAAACCATATTAGTTAACATATAGTGTAATAACGATTTCAGGAATAGAATTTAGTGATTCGTCACTTACATAGAACACCCAGTGTTCACCCCACCAAGAGTCCTTAAAGTCCCTCTCTCCTATAGCTCTGCCTCCCACCCAATACCCCTCCAGCAATCCTCAGTTTTATTCTCTGTATTTAAGAATCTCTAATAGTTTATATTATTTCACTTTCCTTCCCCTACGTTCATCTGTTTTATATATGAAATTCCTGGAGCCATTTTCTACTCCTTGCTCTGGACAGTAACCCTGTGACATACTTCACATTATTTTTTGAAATGTGTATGTGACCCCTTTTCCACCGCCACCGTGTCCACCCCTACACAAGGTCTCCTGAGCCTCCGCAGGATTCTGACGATTTCTACATTCTGCATGTTCCTCTCTCCAGTCCGCAGTAGCCAGATCTTCGTTAATGTCTATTCTCTCCTGGTTCTCCTCTGATAGGAACTCAGGTTACTCCCTGTTTCCTCCAGCATCAAGTCTAATTTCCTCTCCTTGCACTTTAAGGATCTCTGCAACTCCTCCGCTTCAGCCGCTTCCCAATCTGACCACGTCTTTGCTGCCCTACTCACCTCCGCATCACTTCTCCTCTTTCCAGAGTCATTTTTCTCCTGTCCCAGAGGGTCCCTGGGCCTAGTTCATTACAGAGCCACAGAATCACCTCCCACGCCTGAGCCGCTTTCCTTGTCCTCTCTTTCCAGGTTTCTAGTTGCGGAGACTCAGCCTGTGTTCCTCTCATCTCTCAGGAACCCTGCCCTCCCTCAGGGACCCAGAGATTCGGACAGTGTTTACAGAGGCGTGCTCTCTGATCCATGACTTCCCCATCCTATCTGCGATTATTTCTTTGTTATGATTTCTGAAAGTGATGTGCGCAAGCTTCCTTCTTCGGTCAGGCTGATAGAGCTATAAAATCAACTCTCATGACAACTTGGAAAAATTAATCTTCCTTATTTTGTCTATAACACCTGCCGTTTCCTCTCATCTCCAACTTGCAAAACAGGGAGGAAAGCTAACTGTTGGGTCCATTTGAATGGAGAGAGCTGAGGAAATTCAAGCTTCAGGTCTTACAGCTCCTGGACCACACTTTCCATCCTGATGGAATGACTACGGTCCTGATCCTGATGGGAGCAGTTTAAGGAAGGCAGGGAACAGAGCAGATGTCCCTGATGTCCTCTCTCCCCACATCACCCTCCCGATCTGACGTGTCTGTTCATTCCAAGCCTAAATTCAGGCAGCAGAGTGGCTTCCTCCTTTCTTGCCCTTCCCTCTGTCCTCCCACATTCAGAGGCGTGATGGGATTGATTTTGTTTCCTTCTTTGGATATTTGTAAGTTTTTGTGAATGTTCAGCATCCTTGAATAGGACTTTTTTCTTTACATTTCCCACCTTCCATATGCAAAGTCGAACTCAGAACTTGGCTTTCCAGTTTCTCCTGCATCTAGGGGAGCCCTGATGTAGACCTGTGGTCAGAGATCCATGGAAGCCCTGGATTCAGAAGAAAAAGTGTGGAGGAGGCGCTCTCTGCCACATGTTTCCGGGTCAGTGTGGTGGCACACAGCAGATGACACACAGCTCGGTGGTCCTGGGTGGACAAGCCCAGCGCCTCTGCTTTGCAGCAGTGGGATCACTCGCATGCGATTCTGGTGGTATATTTTTCCTGAAGATGCTGCTTCTGATTCTGGTTTTCTGGCTTTTCTGGAAATTCCACGAACTACCTAATATCCTTTAATGACTCTGCTTTGAAGAGCCAGAGTGTATACATTGCAAAATATTAGTATACGACTCTCTGTCCTCACACACACGTACCTTCTTGCTTGGGTCACTCTTAGGTGCAGTTTCCATGGTCTATTTTGAGTTTTGACAGAGGCTTATTGGCAGCTTACAAATACCTGGGTTTCTGGCTTCTCTTGCGCATGGAGTCAGGTTCTCAAACTCTCCTGCCATTATCTCAGAACACCTTTGGAGGTGGAAGTTTGCCAGAGAAAAACACTTTGAAAATAATGTTAAAGTACATCACTTTAATATTTATAAAAATATGAACCCATTAATTAATGCTTTCTTGGAAGATCATGCTTATCTTTTCCTCCATGAAGGTCTTATTTCTCTGGAAATTGTCTGAAAAATTCATTGGGACAGTAAGTCATGTCCTCAAGCCTTTGGGGCCATTTGTGTCTGAGGAATGCTGGGCTGGGAGGAAACCCTTCCTTTCGGGGAGCATTTCTTCATATCACATTTGCACCTTGTTCTTCCTGATCCCTCGCTGGGAAATTCGAGTCACGCCTCTGATAATGTTTTCCAAACCACGTGTCCTTCACATTTCTTTCCAGCTTTTCTTGGTGACTCTAATTTCCACCAACTTCCTTCTGCTCTTCCCTTGTTGAGCATTTATATTCAGGGTCACACAGTTTAGCACTTAATCTTTGCAATATGGACCATACCCTGGCAGAAATAAACCTATGAGAAAATACTTTAAGAAGTGCAGTATCTCGGGGGGCACCTGGGTGGCTCAGTCGGTAAGGGTCCAACTTCGGCTCAGGTCATGATCTAGCAGTTAGTGAGTTGAGCCCTGCATTGGGCTCTGTGTTGACAGCTCAGAGCCTGGGGTCTGCTTCAGATTCTGTGTCTCTTTCTCTCTGTGCTTCTCAGCCTGCTATTCTGTCTCTATCTCTGTCTCTCTCAAAAATAAATAAAATATTTAAAAATTACGAAAAAAGAAGTGCAGTATCTCTGCTTTTGCCCAACCTAGAATTCAGAATGTTGATTATTATAGATTGCGTTAATCCAGCCAACTGTCATACATTAAAGTAAAAGTAACATGAGGGAATTTGGTTCTTTGTCTCAGAATTTCAGACTTGTGTGCCTCTACTCAGATGTGCAATCAGCATATTAAATACAATATGCCCCCAAACCAACTGCTTTCTCCCCCCAAAACCTGCTCCTCATATGTTCTTCTCCATCTCAGTAAATGACAACTTCCCCCTTCCAGTAACTCTGACCAAAAGCTTTGGTCTCGTGCTTCCCTCCCTCCTCTCTTTCCCTCCCAGCTTTATCCAGTCTCTGTGTCCATCTTTATTGACAGCCTTTAACCATATCTAGAATGCAAGCTCTTCTCCTCAGCTTTGCAGCTGCCGTCACCTCTCTCCAAAATTATTGTAATAGTTTTCTGAGTCCTGCCCTTGCTCTCTGCACCCAACCACAGCACATTCTCTGCACAGTCCTCAGAATAAAACTTTCAGAATGAATGTCAGATTCTGGCACTCCTCTCTTCAAAAGCCTCCACTGGCTTCCCATAGCATGCAGAGCAAAAGGTAAATTCTTTCAATGGCTTGGAAGACCTTATATGAGGAAGCTCATGGCTACCTTTCTGATTTCATCTCCCATTCTCTCCCTGCTTGATGTTCTAGTGAAGTGAACATCTCCGCTGTCCCTCAAATAAAGACAGCCTGCTGCCACCTCAGAGTGTTTGTCTTTGATGGTCCTTCTGCTTGAAATGTTTCTCTTGCAGATTTCCAAATAACCACTTCCCTAACCTCCGCTAGGGTTTGCTCTAATGTCACCCTGTGAGACCTCCTCAAATGAAGCTATTTAATCTGATAACCATCCAGCTTTTACTGGCACTTTCTCTCCTAGGTTTCTCCATGGCATTTACCATTATCTGATGCACTTTGTCAATGTTGGGTGATTTATTTGCTGTCTGCTTCCTTCCATTCAAATGTAAGCTTCATGAGAGCAGAAGATAGGAATAGCTCCTGGGGAGCAACAGGTAGTCAATTAATTGTTCTTAAATAAATGAATAAATACATTTGGGACCAAGTATCAACTAAGAATGGCTAAACTTGTACTCTACTATACTCTAGCATGAAATCATATAGAGATTTCTACATAGTGAACCTAGACATTAATTGAAAAGAAACAATAAAATCTGTAAGTGTGTAAATTTAATAATAATTCTTAGTCCCTTCTCACAAAGCAAATTAACTTGAGAATCTTTCACTGTTGTAGCCAAGAGAAGAGCCTCAAATTTGGACAGATTGGATGCTTCTCTTTTTCTGTCTTGGATATGTGTGTTCATTTTATTTTTTTCAATCTTTCTCTGTGTTCCAGTGAGAATTAGTCCTGGTACATCTGGGATTGTAATGGCTGATGCCTTCCTTTGAGAGCCCTTATTACAAAGTCCTGTCTGTGTTGGCTTCCATAGTTGGCTTCCATAAATTTTTATGGAAGCCTTATACTTCCCCAGCAAGCTGTACGTAGTGCTTGCTGCCTGCTCTATGTAATCTCATAGGAATGTGCTCACTCTCTCCATTCTCTCTCTCTCTCTCTCTCTTTCTCTCTCATCTGTATAGATTTTATCTGCACACAGTGGTCTCTTGCCATAGCTTCAGTGTTGTCCATACCTTCTCTGGCACTCTAGTAGGAAGATGAGGGTTTTATTTTGTTCTCCTCGGTAAGAAGAGTCATTTGTTAAATTCCAACCTGAAAAAAGTTTTCATGTGAAGCACCATCAAACATCTTCCAGTCTGTTGAAATTGTAGACTATTGCTAGGGCTAAACTTCATCATAATCCTATGGGCTAAAAGACACTGAATTTAGTTCGATGGTAGTCTTGGTACCTAACTAAATTATAGGTTCCTTAAGGATCTGGGAACAAATATCTGGTTTTCTTTCTTCTATAGAAAGTAGCAGAGCTCTGGGTACATCATTAGTTCTTAATAAATATTTATTTGATTTATTTATTCATTTGGCCAGATCTTTATTTATTCAACAAATATTTACGGGCCCATCATATGCCAGACACTTAAATGCACCAGGAAAAATACACTGAAAAAACAAACTTGAATCCCTGCTCTTATGAAGTTTGCATTCCAGCGGAGGCTGGCGGACATTAAGAGAATAAATAAGAGAATATGTAATACAGCAAATGGTAATAAGTGCTAAGAAGAAACCTGGAACTGCAGGAATACGAAAGACTTGGAAAGGGGAAATTTTTATTTGAAGTAGAGTACTGAACAATGTTGCTGATGCCAAATGATGAGAGGTCTAAAGAGCTGGGGAAGAGCATGTTCCAGGCAGATGAATTGACAAATACCTACATCCTTAAAAGAAAATACACTTCTTGAGTCTAAGGGATATCCAGTAAGCTCTAATAGCCAGCAAGTGGAGTAAGCAAGATGAAAAGTATTAGGAGATAAGATCTACCAGTAGGACAATAGGATGTTTAAAATTGATGCTTAGAAGAAGACACAGTCATTGGTAATGACTCGATCTAGGGAAAGACAATGAGATTGGGTGGCTGGGACAATCGAGGAGAGTATGTCCTGGAGCTGAGAGGCCAGGCTATGGAAAGGATCACCTTCAGGTGTATTGAAATAATGAAGGGTTGTGACAGGAGTTGTATTGCACAGAATATCAGTAAACCAGGAGTGAAAGTCATCAAGAAATGGGAAGGGTTCATCCATCTGGAGATCTATAGATAAATAGGGTAGAGGATGATATATTGATGTCATATGAGCATTAGAGCTAGAGAGCTAGAGGGAGTTAGGTAAGTAGAAGGGTTAAAGGGCCAGAAGGGGCAAAAAGAATGGAGGTTGGATAGCCTGCCCATAGGCAGTGTTACCAGTGGCATGGGGCCCTAGAGTTTTCTAGAATTTTCTCAGTTAAGTCACTTGAGAGGGCTATAGGAAAGGCAGTATCTTCCGGCAAAAATGAATAAAAAGCAAAAAATTTCAAAAAAGAGACTGTGTGTACCGGGGCTTTTCCTGACAGAAGCATTTCAGAATGTAGTTAGTGCCTTGGAATCATTATTTCAGTTTTGATGGTCATTGTACTGTAGAGATGCTTAAGTGGCAGTTAATCAAGAACTCCAAATAGTCAAGTTTACTGTTTTATTATTTTGACAGTTCAGGGCTCTTGTCACATAAAGAACAAGGTAAACACCAGACTTTCTCTCTGTACATAACAATGGAATGGGCTGCGAATTTTCATTCTAGAAGCATGATCAGATTTCCCCCCAGAGCATCAAGGCACTAGGAACCACGTATCCTTTCTCTGGACTGGGGCCTCAAGCCAAGATGAAAAACAATCAACTTTCAATTTTCTGTGCTAGTTTGCTTTCTGCCCAGAATACACAGAAAAGGCATTTAAGCAAACTTTTGGGTTAAGTTTTCAAGGACATTTTTCCATTTCTGCCAACAAAGGATTTGGGAGCCAATTGCTCCTGGGCCCCAGGAGCTTGTTTTTATTATTTAAGTGTGGGTGTCTTCATAGCAAAACAACCTCAAAAATCCAACCCAAGCCCCTCAACCCACCACCATTTGCTAAATGAAGCAAAACACCATAATAGTCTTAATGATGTAGATTTATCTCTTAACTGTTGTTTTGAGATCACAACAAATCATTAAAATCATTAAGTCTTCTAGCTAAATTAGAGTTTGGATCTTCCCGAGTGCATGGCCAATGTGTTTTGTTCCATAAATTTCCCCCCAACCCTCCCCCCATGCCCTCATCACTGTCCTTCTCAGATTGTTTCCATGCAGAAGGAGCTGGCTTAATATATTCAAAGTCACATTTCTAAACAGCTTTTTACCTCCCTCTATGCTCATTTCTCTCTTGTACCCCAGAGCTACTTCCCTGAGAGATGTAGGCAGCAGACAGCTAAGCTAAGGGGTTTAGATCATGCTGACCCTGGGGGCCAACACAACAAAGTGTGACAGAGGCAGGAGTGGAGTCTGGGCTCTGCCAGCATCCCTCTGCAAGCAGAAGCTTTCTCACACTCACCTTCCACTCAATCTAGCAGAGATTTCACTTTGAGAAGGAAGACAGGTGGAGTTGAGATCCCTCCAGTTTTCCTTAGGTCTGTCACTTACAGTCTCCCCAGCCCATTCAGTAGAGGTAAGAAAGTATGTCTTCTGTTTCTGGCCAGACAGCACGGGGGCAGGACAAACAGGTACCATGTGGGTATTGAATAAGGCCTCTCAGACCTATACCTTGGAGAAGTTCATGCTTGTTCTTCTAGAAGATCCTTAGGATGATAGGGTACTTGAAGAACTTGGGGACAGCCATTTATTCACCTTTCCTTAAGACAGAAGATAAGAAAGATGTGTACCATGCAGCAAAGAGCTGGTTTAGTGAATTCTGTGCTCAATGAGAATACTGAATTGAAAGGGGTTTAGGAAGATGGGGTTTAAACTAGCTGGCTGAGTGATTCAGGCTTACTTTACTCTAATTGCTAAACTAAGTTACTGTTAAATAGTGACACACAGCTCAGTGCTGCTCAGGCACCAGGAGATATCCAATTAATGTTGGCGGAATTAAAATTGTATGTAATGATCTCCTGTGGGGGCCTAGGGTTCTCGAAGGTAAACCCGCTTGATAAAGAGGTTAATTTTTTATCTCCTTACCTATGCCTCCTCTACGGTTGAGGTCTGCAGGCCTGTTATAAAGCTGGCTGACCGACCTTTCTCATAATTCTGTTTGAATTCTGGTGCCAAAGGTATGCCTGAAATCCAACATGTGACTTATTCTCAGTCATGACTGTTAAAGAATTGATGAGTTACTTTTGCTGGGGAAGGCTTCCCCTGACCAACTCTAAACTTGAAATTTCTGGTCCCCTTTGGCTGGTTCGACCCCTCTACCTGCAGCCGGTAAGGATAGTGAGTTAGAAGGGGTGTTAAAGAAAAGCGAACCCCGGAAGCAATGAGAGTCTTAACTCACTTCCATGGTTGGAAGTTTTATCTGTTTCTTCTCCAATGGGTTTCCAGAAGAACTGAAGTGGGCATTAAAGCTCTTTTATGTTTTAATTATATTCTGTGGGTCCAAATGTATGTATGTAAAAGTCCATTTATCTCCAGATAGAAGAACCTGCTCAAAGCTGTATCTTTGGTACTAGAAAATTAGTCTTTTATCAGGCTAATTCAAGGGCCAAATGAAGGACTACAGAATATAAAATCAATGACCTTTTGTAGACAGGCAAAGTCAGGGGGAGAAGAGGCTGTGAGTTGGGCAAAGGAATACATGTCTGCTCTGAGCATGTGCTTGTAGGAGGGAAAGCATAGGGTGAATGTAAAGGAAATAGATTTCCCATCAGGGGCATCTATACTCGGCCACAGAAAGATTGATGTCTGGGTCCAGCACATACATATGAGTTTCTTTCTCTGGGCAACTTGGGGGCTCTTGCTTTACTCATCTCTGTGGGCAAGGGTCACAACGACACGGCCCTGCTACCTCACTCCAGACCCCAGGCTGTCTTATTTGGGCTTTTCTCAGTCCTGTAGCATGTGAGGAAGCAAACTGAGGGGCAGAACAGCCATATCTGGGCATAGGAGCCCAGAGTGACTCCTCTGTGTGGCTGCCCCAAGCACGTCCGTGTCCCTGTCCCATGCCATTTTCCTAGTGAGTCTGAGCTCTCTCTATGGCCCTCATCTCTGGGTGGTGACTCTGTGAGTGGCAGCTGGTGGCTCTGTTGGCAACCCAGTGGTTACTCCCAGGACTCTCACATAACCCCTGCACACTGGTCTTGGGGGGAGGATCCTGAAGGTGCAGTGAGTACCCTCCTCTTTGCTCTAGCAACTCCCCCTGCCAGCCCGGGACCAGTGCCTGCCTCGCTTTCCCATGCAGATCCCAGAACTGAGAGAAAGGAAACCATCAGTGGGAGGGTAAAGGATGCAAGCATCACGCATTCGCAAGATATCCCTTGTTTCCTCCTCTCCCTAGTCTTGTGACGCATTATGGTCTACATTGTACAGCCTAGGAAACTGAGGCAGAAAGAGATTAAGTGAGTTGTATATGGTCATAGAGCTAGAAAGAGGCAAGGTTGGCATTTAAACCCAGGGTCGTCTGACTATGTGACATTGCACCACAACAGGTGACTGAGGGAGTCTGTTCAGATAAAGAGCAAATCAGCCAGGACCCCAGCTGACCTCAAAGGACAAGCTAGACAGATAGTCATGCCTTCTGCGTCCCTCAAACACACACACTCACACACACACACATGCACACACTCAAAACATACAAACTCTGTCTCTGTCTCATTCTCTTTCTCTCTCTCTCTCTCTCTCTCACACACACACACACACACACACACTGTGTCCTGCTTGTATCTGTTTTCGATTCGCCCTTCCTGAGGGAATCCTACACCCCCCAGGCTGCCATGGCCACAGTCACTGTCCCCGCGGAACTCTTCTGTCCTGAGGCAGCCCAGGGCATCAAGCACTCTTGTACTGATTCAGATCCAGCCAAGCACTTACTCAGTGAGCAGCTACTATGGTTATTACATTTCCCTCCCATCTTTTTGTTTGTCTGTTTGTTTTGTCCAACAGAAGCATGACAAACCACGCAACGTGGCCCAGATTCGCAGCTGTGGATGGTTGTCACAGCCCGGCTCACTCTCGTGGGGAGACCCCGTCTTGCATCCAGGTGACTTGTTTAGGCTTTTGCATAGTGCATGGCACAAGGCGAGAGCTTCATGGCTTCTCCCAGAATTGTTCAAGAGATCACTTTGTTATCACTTTGCTGATAAAAACATATAATGGCTCTCTATTCCCCTGTCCCAAGGCCATGCACAGGCCCCCATTCCAGCCCCTCACAAACCCAGGAACGATGTGACATCTTTATTTCTACCTCCTCATCCTCCCCCTTGAGACTTCTCTGCCTGGAATCCCCCTCTGCCCCTCCTTCAAGACTAGAAATTCAAGGGGCTCTTGGGTGGCTCAGTCAGTTAAACACCCGACTCCTGCTCATGTCATGATCTTGGGGTTTGTGAGTTTGAGCCCCATGTCAGGCTGTCAGCACAGAGCCTGGAGCCTGCTTCAGATTCTGTGCCTCCGCCTCTCTCTGCCCTCCCATGCTCATGCTCTGTCTCTCAATAATAAATAAATGCTACAAAAAAAAACTTTTAAAAAGACTAGAAATTCAAATCCCAACTTTCCCAGGAAACTCTCCCTCTTGGATCCAGCCCTCTGGGGCTTTTTTTCTGAGCTGAGCTCTGAGGAACTTCCTGTCTGAACAACTCTAGGCAAGAAAGCACATACCATCTTATTTCATTATTAATATTTTCACGTGTAGCATCTTAAACGTTGTAAACCCATCAAATACCAAGATTATATCGTAAATGTTTTCTGTATTACCCAAAGTGCTAGCCTAGTGTTAGGAATATAAAAAGGATCTTAAAAATATTTGAATTAGGGGCACTTGGGGGGCTCAGTCAGTTGTGCGTCTCACTCTCAATTTAAACTCAAGTCGTGATCCTAGGGTCATGCTATCCAGCCCCTAGTTGGGTGCCCCACTGAGCATGGAGCCTGCTTATGACTCTCTCCCTCTCTCTCTCTCTCTCTCTCTCTCTCTTTCTCTCCCCCCACTTCCACCCTTCTCCCTTGCTCACACTTACTGTCTCTAAAATATAGGGGCACCTGGATGGCTCAGTTGATTTAGTGTCCAACTCTTGGTTTCGGTTCAGATTGTGATCTCACAGTTTCATGAGTTCAAGCCCTGCCTTGGGCTCTGTGCTGACAGTGTGGAGATTGCTTATGGTTCTCTTTCTCTCTCTCTGCCCCTCCCCTATTCATGCTGTCTCTGTCTCTTTCAAAAAATAAACAAACTTAATTTAAAAAATAAAAATATACATACATTTGAATTAAATTGTATTAAAATTCTATTCTATCCAGAGCTTACATAATATGTTATTTATCAATCTCAAATGTCTGAGCTCCTTGTAGAGAAAAAAATTCTCATAAACACCCAATGTTTACTTTATTTTTATTATGCCACTTAAGCATATAAACATAAAACTAAGTATAAACTCCTAATAAAAGCTTAAGGTTCTTAAATCACTATAAACTCAACAAATTTATAAAATTAAATACAAATAACAGTATAAACACTGTAAAGTTCAAATTAACAGTGTGAATTTATTGTTATATATGGTGCTTGTCAAACCAAATCGCATCACATTTATGAGATGGCTGTGACTCAAGTTCTGAGTTTCTGAGCTTGGCAGGATCCATTTCTTACACCACGCTCTTCCATTACTTACACAGAACAGCAAAGCTTTCATTCCTACATCATGGTGTCAGGTCACTGAGGCCTCATTTAGCAAAGCAGCATCATCATTATCAAGGCTTTTTTTTTTTTTTTTTTACCTGAGACAAAGACACTGTGTGCTGCAATCACTTGTCAGTATTTAAACTGATGTGGCCAGAGGGCACTTGAGGGGAAGAGCACTGGGTGTTGTATGGAAAACAATTTGACAATAAAATATTATGGGAAAAAAAAATAAATATAATTTTTGGGGATTATCTTTGAAATTAGAAATCCTAATTAAAATATGCTATAAGAAAACTTTGGGGGGCACCTGGGTGGCTCAGTCAGTTGGGCATCCAACTTCAGCCCAGGTCATGATCCCACAATTTGTGGGTTCGAGCCCCACGTTGGGCTCTGTGCTGACAGTTCAGAGCCTGGAGCCTGCTTCAGATTCTGTGTCTCCTTCTCTCTCTGCCCCTTCCCTGCTTGCACTCTGTCTCTCTGCCTCCCAAAAATAAATAAACATTAATTTTTTTTTAAATCTTAAAAAAATAAAGAAAACTTTGGGACCACTAAGCACACACATATCTATAGATCCCTGGTTGAGTAATACAACACTGCCAACACTCTCGTGGGAGAAGAACTATTTAAAGCAGAAAGAAAAGGAATTGTTCTCCATCCCTTTCCATGGAAGAATGTCAAACAGAGTTGCACTATCTTATTTTTTGTTACAAGATTTATTATTTTAAAATTATTATTAGAAGTTACTTTTTCCTCACACAAAGCAACATGGTTGTCATAGGAAATTTGAAAGATACCTATAAGTTTTTCAAGAAAACAACCTAAGTCCCCCAGAATCCTACCCTCCAGAGATAACCATTAATGGCTTGATATAATAGTAATGTGTCTCTTACTGCTATTAAGAGCAACAACATCAACAATGGATGCATACTGACTACCACATGCCTGCAAATGTTCAAAGCATTTTATTCTTTTACTCTGCACAACCCTAGGGTATGGGTATCATTAGTATCTCTATCCTACAGATGATGAACTGAGGCCTGAGGAATTTAAGTAACTTTCAAACACATAATGAGTAAGTTGTCAGGAAGGATTCTAATTAAACCAAAAGAGAATAATATATAAATAAAACAAATGAAATCAAATATAGGATCACTTGTTTTTCTTTTTTTAAAAAGAAAGGAGAGGAGAGGAAGGATGGGGGATGGACAGAAGATCTGAAGCAGGCTCTGTGCTGTCAGCAGAGAGCCCAATGCAGGGCTCAAACTCACAAACTGTGAGATCATGACCTGAGCTGAAGTCGACACTTAACCAACTGACTGCACCACCCAGGTGCCCCACTTATTTTTCTTAAAAATATTTTAAACATCTTTTTGTTTCAGTACCAGTGTTGTTTCTGGGTATCAGATGGGTATATTCCATTTTAAAAAATACTTCATGTTAATCAACAATTCTCTGTTGACAGCCTTCTAGATAGTTTTCAATCTTTACTGTCAGAAACAGTACTGAGATGAACATTCTTGGACTTAAATCTTTGAACTTATCCTTACTAGAAAAATATTTTGTTTAATGTTCATATATTTTGAGAGTTGGGGAGGGTCAGAAAGAGTAAGCCGGCTCTGCGCTCAGCATAGAGTCCAATGCAGGACTCGATCTCACAACTGCAAGATCATGACTTGAGCTGAAATCAAGAGTTGGACATATAACCAACTGAGCTACCCAGGTTCCCCAGGAGACATTTTAACTTCCTCTTTCACTAAACAGTATAAGAAAAAGAAAATATAGAAATCTTGGCAAGCGTAGTCTAACATTGTTGTATCTGTCAATTTTTTACTCAGTAGATAAGCACATAGCTTCACATAATGCCTAATTGTATGTATTTGTTCAACCAAAGTTTAAATTTTCCCTAATGCTAATAGGCGAGTTAGTATAAAACCCATTGGAAAATGTAATTGAATAATTAGGAAAAATATAATTTTTTTTAACAGCACTGGGTTTGGAGGTTGCCTTCGTCACTATGGGCTTGGCAGTCATGGTGAAAGTTAGCAAATCTTTATTCACCTAAACATCCACTGTATTAAATGAAGAAAACATTATCTTCCACAGGACTGGCATTAAGGTAAAACAATAACAGGTGTGAGGTCCTCACAACACAGAAGGCATAGAATAGATCCTTTTTCTATTTCCTCTTTCTTAAGATTTTAATTGCACTTTTTCGAGGATGTTGGCATTTTTAAAGAAGACCCAGTGAGAGACCAGTGCTTCCCTCAAATGAAAATTCCCCTAGGGCACCTGGGTGGCTCAGTCAGGTGGGCGTCTGACTTTGGTTCAGGTCATGTTCTCATTGTTAGTGGGTTCAAGCCCCTCATCAGGATTTGTAATGACAGCTCAGAGCCTGGAGCCTGCTTCAGATTCTGTGTCTCCCTCTCTCTCTGCCCCTCCCCCACGCATGCTCTGTCTCTCTTTGTCCCTCACAAATAAATAAATAAATAAATAATGATAAATAATTAAAAAAAAAAAAAAGAAAAGAAACTCCCCTGATGTGACATCTCATGGTTGTGGGGTTAAGAACTTCTGGAAACTGTGAAACATTCCATGTTAAAGCACCCACACGTATGGAATCACTTCCCATTCTTCCATTTCCCATTCTCAAGGCAGAAAATACTCTGGGAAATGCGGTGCTGAGAGTTGAAGCAAGGTAAGGAAAACCATCTTTTCCTAAGCTTGTATGGAGTTCTTTCAAGAATCTTTGGCATGAACAGGTGTATTTTGCTTCCTGCCCTTGTCCCACTTTTGAAGCATATCTTCTCCCAGGACAGAAGAATATGTATTTTCAGGGTGTCTGTTCTAAATACATTTTTCTGTTTGTTTTTTTGAAGTTGGTAGAGTTGAGTCCCCAAAGGATGGAGGAAGAAGGGAACACTTCGTGCCAGTAGGAAGTGTGGGAGCTGGAGCAGTGGGGACCTGCTATTTCAAACACTTCACAGAGCACCCGAGTGTTTGGGGAAGCAGTGCTTGCAAGTTACATCTGGCTTCTAATTAACTCTGCCAAACTCTTCCCCTCATGTCCTCTGACCTGTTTTCAGACAGTGACCAGTCATGTGTTCTAGTGTGTACATTTTTCTTCCTGCACAAGGTGGAATGGATTATTCTTCATAAGATTCTTTGGCAATCTTTGGGAAATCTATCTTGCCAGATCTCCACCAGTTAGTTCTAATGATTAATAGATCTGACCCTTTTTTTTGTCTCAAGGTCAAGACAATTGCCTTTTGAGATGACAGAAGTGCACAAAGTATGTCCAAATCTAGGAACAGCCTGGGGATTCTTCATTTTAATAATTCACTAGGACTGAAACTAAACATGCCCCTTAGGAAAGATGAAATGTATTTCAGCTCAGATACTGTAAAAGGGAAATGATATTTATTGATACCTACTATGTGCAAGGAGCTGAGCATAAACTATTTGATGTCACCTGTCTGCTGGTAGGTGAGGAGGGTGTTAATACTTTAATTGCCAACATAAAGAAAGTGGCTCAGCAGGGTGGAAATTCACACAAAGTGATAGGACTCATTGGGGATCAAAACAGGGACTCAGTCTTTTCTGACTATGGAGTACTCCCTTCCAGAATGGGATACACCAGAAAATCAACAGAGAACACCCCAGAACAAATATTCAATGTTAAATGTGAGTTTCAGCTTACCATCTTTCAGTCCATAGCTGATGGGACTCTTGCCAGCCTGAAAGTATGCAACTTCTTGCCAGCCTCTCTCCTCCTTCCTGCTTGATAGCAGAGTTGCACCCCCTCCCGCCCCGCCCCATTCACTAACAACGTGGAGGAGCTTTTCCCTATCTTTTTTTCTCCTCTACCTCCACATGAGGGAAATATAGTTTCTCCTGGCGAGAAAAGATAGCTTTGTTACCATCTGGTCCAATTCCAGAGTCACCATACTGCAAGAATGAAAAGCTGGAGCTCCCAAGGATTCTAGTTGCTGCCGCATGTGGCTCCTATCACTTCAGCCTCAGAACACTCGAGAGAGAACATGACCACTCCCCAAAGAATCTAGGCAGCCAGCCTAGGCTTACCGATATGCAGAATCTCTCTGTCAGGTCACCCCTACATGGAGCGGCTTCATTTTGTCCTTCATGGGCTGACAGATCTATGAAATGAGTTTGCCATACTGTTCGGTTGCCAGTGGCAGAGTTAGAATTTCCCTCCCACGACCTAGAAAACTCCAAACCCTGGTCATCTGCCAACTTGGCAGATGTGGTTCTTTCTGGTCCAAGCTGGGCTTCGGTAATGGATGCACAGCATCCACTTATTTTTTTGGTTACCTTAAGCCAGGCATTGGCACAAAGTAGGACTGCCAGCAAAGGGGGCATTTTTGTGCCATTTGTGAAAATTAACTTCCCTAATTAACTTACTCATACAATGGCACTCAGGATGAAGACATTAGGATGATTACCTAGAAAATTACTACCTTGGTAGAGTCCCCTGTGCCTCCTTTGGCCTCTTTAATGTGCCAAAAACAAAATTGCTCTGATGACATTGTCAGATCTCCTAGAGCAAGTAACTGATGAAAAAAAAAGGATGGTGCCACATGTTGGCTCCTTTAACCTTAATTTTAGCTCATGGATTCTGTTCGGTAGGGGGTGGCCAAGAAATGATTTTCTCCATCCAGAGGGAAGCACTGGTGAGGACCAGAATTACTTCTTGGTGCATATTCAAGCTCCTTCTCAAGCACCAGGCTACACAGCAATAATGGCTAAATGAGTTCTGCATCCATTGGAACTGTGAGAAGGGTCCTCTGGGGTGGGGGGCAGTAGGAAGCCTACATTTCAGAAACAAGAGGTTATAAAATTTCATTTTGTTTACCCAGTCTACAAATGCAGCTTTATTATTTTTTTTATGAGCCTGCATATCTCCAGGTAGAGTCTCAGGATTATGAAATATTTCTAGCCCCAGGGAATTTTACTTTCTCTCTTTGAAATTCCTGTATATATGTAAGCATTGGTCATTCTTAACAGAATCAAAGATCTCTGGAAAATTTCCATCTTTCCCATGGTTTGCTTCAGTCCACTGTATCATATGCATAGGTGACTCTTGCAATAAAATGTACACCTGCAGACTTTGTTCTGTGTTCTTTGTTGGGTCAGGCATGAAGAGGAGTCAAAAGATATGGAGTGTGTGGTTCAGTGTTATTGGAGGTAATGGTGTATGCTTCCTGCAAAAACTGGAGGTAAACTTGTATTCTGGGAGTTTAAATTAATGGTTTTTAACTCTGTTACATGTTAAATTCATCTAGTGAGTCTTTTGGTTTTTAATTCCAATGTGGGAGCCCCATCTCAGACAAGTTAAATTAATATATCTGGGGGAGAGGGGTTGGTGGCATCAAAATATCCCTAAAGTTCCCCAGATGATCCTAATGTCAGCCAGGGTTGAGAGCCACTCATTCATTGCTTTCACAAATATATATATTTGTCACCTATTATGTCCTAAGCATTATTCTAGCAGATGGGGCTATAACAGTGAACAAATCAGACAAAAATTCCTTCCTCAGGCAGCTTACATTGTAGTGGATTTAGACTGGTTACAAACAAGATAAGTAAATAATATTCACGGCATGGAAGTTGGTTCTAATGAGAAAAATAAAGAAGGGAGATATCACATATAAGGGGTGTATTCAAAGGCACCATAGGAAAGATGACATTGTATAAAGATCTGAAGGAGGTGTGGGAAGAGTCTTTAGAGGTACAGGGAACAGCAATTGGGAACAGCAAATGCACAGGTCTTGAGGTGGGAGCATGCCTGTTTCAAGAAAAGCACGGGGACTAAAGTAGAGTATAAATTAATGGTATAAACTAACAAGGTCCACACTCTTGGTATACGATGAACTATTTGTGAACGTGAACTAAAAGACTGTGTGAATGTTTGTAGATAGAATTTTGAGACTACTCTGGACCAAATCAATGCCATCTAGCTGTAATCTTAAGGAAGCAGACAGGGTTGTGACGGTCGTATGGTAAATGGACATAGAGTATATTCCATTTTAGCCTGTTTGGGGTGAGGAGGTAGGAGTGGAAGAGACCAAAATAAGGAGGGTGAATAAACAAGGATGGGAGCAGCCTTCTGTGCCTAGGGGTGGGGCGATGGCCGGTGGGTCTTGAGACACGGTGACAGTGGTTAACATTTGAATCACATAACTGACAGTCATCATTGTTAGTCAGTGCTCTTCAAGCTAACTTTAAAACAAAATTGGCTTCTAATATATCTATCTTGTAGAGAATGTTTGTATTGATCAGCCAGGGTGAACAGATAGCCCACCAAAATGTTATTTCTTGTGATAAATTAAGAAATTATAGTTAGGATTCTAGATATTAGTCCAAGTGGACTTTGTATCAAATAGTTCTCCTGGGTCAGGTTAATCCAGCATTAAGTACTGAGAGGGTACGTCCTGTGGATTTGGGACAGTGAATTTTGGATAAGACAAATGTCCTTTGTGGACCCTCTCGAGACTCCCAGCCTGCTGACCTCTCTAGCTATTGACTTCACATTGTCCTGGGGCATTTGCCTTTTCTAACCAACACCCTGCTAAACCCTTATTTTGTTGTTTGGCTATTGTTTTGCCATAGTATATATTTTTCAGAATAATACCTACTATCTAATCTGTCTTTTACAGGTAGGATAAAAATCAGAGGTGATAATATATATGAAGAAATTTTAATGTTAAAATGGTGTGTAAAATAAAGCATTATTTTTATTAATAATGATAAAAGTAGGGGTGCCTGGGTGGCACAGTTGGTGATGCATCCGACTTTGGCTCAGGTCATGATCTCACAGTTGGTGGGTTCAAGCCCCACATCAGGACCCTGTGCTGACAGCTCAGAGCCTGAAGCCTGCTTTGGATTCTGTGCCTCTCTCTCTCTCTGCCTGCCCACCTCCCCCCCCCAGTCATACTCTGTCTCTCTTTCTCTCAAAAATAAATTTTAAAAAACATTAAAAAATAAAAAATAATGGTAAAAGTAAATCCAGGTAAATGAAAAATCAGAAACCTGTTAAAGTTACATTGTATTTACTATATATATAGATTGGATTCAACATCTCTTATAGATATATATTTTTTAAATTTTAGAGCTAAATCTATAACTCTGTGAATAAATACATACAAAAAAATCTAGAATGTTTTACACCAAAATAAAAATAATGGCTGGATCTTGAATAGAGACATTTAAATACAATTTTCTTTTTTACATAAGTGTAATATTATGATCATCTCATACAAAATAGATATTAACATCTGTATGTTCTAAATGTTCAATAGTATATATTATGAAGATGAGTAATGAAAGTTACTTCTTTAATGCTTATTTATTTATTTTGAGTCAGAAAAAGAGAGAGAGAGAGCTAATGCTCAAGCATCAGTGAGGGAGGAGCAGAGAGAGAATCCCAAGCAGGCTCCAGCACTGTCAGCATAGAGCCCCATTCAGAGCTGGATCCCAGGAACTGTGAGATCGTGACTTGAATGGAAATCAGGAGTCAGACACTTGCTTAATTGACTGAACCACCAGGTGCCCCAATGAAAGTTACTTTTTTTAAAAAAAAAATGTTTTATTTATTTTTCATACAGAGAGAGACAGAGCATGAGGTGGGGAGGGTCAGAGAGAGAAGGAGACACAGAACCGGAAGCAGGCTCCAAGCTCTGAGCTAGCTGTCAGCACAGAGCCTGACACGGGGCTTGAACTCACGAACGGAAGATCTGACCTGAGCCGAAGCCAGACGCTCAACCGACTGAGCCACCCAGGCGCCCTGAAAGTTACTTTTTAAAGATCCTCACCCTAGTGTTTTATGTAGCTGCTACATAAATGGAACGCTTGAGTTGACATGACTGGTAATGGGCTGGTTGTTTAGGGCCATAAATCGGGTTTTGAATGTCAGTCAAGAAAAGCAGCATCCCAGAGCTCTCTGCAGTCAGGTCCCTATGACCTGCCTGCCTTTTTGAACATACTTTTGCACTAAGAAAATCATGGAGCTTTTTGGAGGCCGTGCTTCTATTACAATTCACTGGTTTCAAAGAGATGTGCTATGTATTTTTTCCTTTTCTCTTGCAAATATCAATAATTCCTCCAGAAAAAAAAAAAGGAAAAGATTGCATTAAAGCAGAAATAGGCAAATGTGTCCCCAGACACAGTTAAATTAAGCAAGTAGTAAAGACTTCTTAACTTGAGCTAAGGAATAATTGACAGAAGATCTTGGTTGGGTGAAAGAAAATTAGTCACTTCTCTTCCAGGAACTTCTCTTGCTGGGACATAGTCCAGCTGTAAAGACAGCCTCAGACTAAGAGAGAGAAGGAAAAGGGAATAGACGGACCCTCCTCCGTCTCCCTCAAAGAGAAGCTGAGTCAGGTAACAGCCATTAGTGTTAACGTGCACAAAGCAATAAACTTTGGGAAATTTTTCCAGGGGTTAAGGTAGGGCTTTCTTTTCATTTCTTTATCCCTTATTAGAAGTCAGTTAACAAAATTAGAAGTCAGTTAACAAACCTCTCCATTTCTTCTCAACCATACAATCAGCCATTTTATACTTGGGCTTTCTTTCTGTTTGCCATTGATATTAAGAAACACAACACACAGACAACGTGCAGATGCCTAATGG
Organism: Suricata suricatta; assembly: GCF_006229205.1. NCBI lineage: Eukaryota > Metazoa > Chordata > Mammalia > Carnivora > Herpestidae > Suricata > Suricata suricatta. The sequence goes on from NC_043702.1 coordinate 141,524,860, forward strand.
GGACTTTTAACCAAAATGGTCCTAAGATTTCCTGGTCTGCATCTATTCTCACCTCCAAGAGACATGTACTTCATGAATAAATCACTGTGTGTCATGAGCAGCATTTTATTCTCCTATCAAATATTTTACCCATTGGATCAGAAAGCATAACCCATGAAACTGACCCTGGACATATTTTTGCTTGTCTTCTCCAAAGCTGGCAGGAGATGTGTCAGGGTCTGGGCTACTCCATATTCCTTCAGGCTATCCATTTGATGCCAAGTAACATGAGGATACAATGGGCATTTCTATAGCTTTCTCTTAGATCTTTCTTTAGCCTGAGATATACCCCAGGGCCAGAAAGAGTAGTTTGGAAACCTATTCCAATCCCAGTAAATAGAAGGAAAAAAGAATTTGCCTAGAGGCTCAGACTGGGACCAGAATTAGGGTCTAGAACACACATGAACCCTCTAAGTCCCCTTTCCTCTTCCCGTCTCTCAGTTTGGTTGTCCTACTCCAGCCCTTGGTTTTATCTCTTAAATGCAATCACTAAGAGTCATTGCATACTAAGAAATCACTAGGAAGCCACATGTCGTAACTGTTTTTGCAAATCAGAGTAAATTGGCCACAAGAGGAAAATGGGAGTAAGATGTAGGAGGAGGAGGAAGAAAGTCAAATCATGATCGTTGTCATTGACCTTTGGTAGGATTTCCTTCATTTCTTCACCCAACGTTTCCTGAGTTATCCCATTTGCAATATGCTCATTCACTGGGCAGAGGTGGCAAGTTGCAAGTGGAGATGAGAAATATCCTTCATCAAATTTCTCTTTCTCTCTTTTCATATTTCTTCCCGGGGGGAAAAGAATAAACAACTCCCTTGTTAAACCCCTTTCCTGCTAGTAGTTGTTTCCTCAAGAGAGGATACAATAAAGAGAAATGAAAGAAATCCCTCTGATAGTAACCTGATTTTGAGCATACTCAGAGCAGGCTAAGGACCCCAGAGGGATCAAAGTGTTGCCAGACATCTGGGATTAAGCACAAGGATTGGTTCGCGGAGGGTGGGTGATTCGAAGATAATTTTGGACTCCAGATTTTCGTTTACTTTCTTTTTTATTTATTTGTTTTTGAAATTTTATTTTATTTTTTTACTTTATAAAGTTTCATATTTTTTTAACATATGCAATTATTTTCCATCGTTTACAATACAGTAGTTACAATGACACTCCAAACAGAAAAGCAAAGTAAAAAATCAAAACACCAACTTCTGT
>NC_043702.1:141526205-141735254 GCF_006229205.1 Suricata suricatta
TGAGTGCAAACATATGGTTTCTGTCCTTCTCTGCCTGGCTTACTTTGCTCAGCATGACACCCTCAAGGTCCATCCACTTTCCCACAAATGGCCATATGTCATTCCCTCTCATTGCCATGTAGTACTCCATTGTGTATATATACTTTCTTTAAACAGCAGCTCACTCAGAGTCACGTCACATTTGACATGAATAGAGGGGGTGGTGTCTTGTGAAGTACAGCAGGTTTATGTTAAAACATGATCTTGACATTGAAGAATTGCTTTTTGGGGACTAGGGTTTCCCCCACAGGTCTGTTGAGATTTATAAGAGTAAGCCATGGCCTTCTCTGATCCTAAGGCACCTTGGGTTGTAAAGCAGTTGTGGAGGGCCTCTGGAGAAAGGTCAGACTGCCAGTCAAACACATTATGGGTTTGGATTACCATGCCAATCACAGATGCCAGTTTCATGGGCTCAGGTGAAATACTGGGTTTTGTTTTGTTTTGTTTTTCAGTCAAATTAGGAGTGGTGATTTGTGTCTTTTACCTCCTGGGTGGATTTATTGAAGACAATTTTGAACATGACATGAATTTAGGACACGTTCAGTGCTTCTACATGTTGTTCCTGTCTGGAATGTCCCCTTGCTCACATCTATTAAACAAACATCTATTGCCCAAACATCACCTCCTCTGTCTTGTCTTCCTTGGCTCTCCCAGGTTGAGTCCATTACTCCCTCCCTAAAGGCCTGCGTGTCTTTGGCTAAGTGGATTGTGAGCTGCTTCACAGATGTAGCTTACGGTTCTTAAGTGCACCGGTCTAGCACGATCCCTTGTTCATAGGCTCTCAAGATAGTTGACTGAATCTCTATTCCTTTTAGGAATATTTCCAGGTTGCTGCCTGAAAAGGCAATCCTGCCAAGGAGATTTCATATAAAGTCCATTCTGCCATGGCTCCTAGGACACAACTGGAAAGGTCTTTCCTTCATGGAAGTTCAAGTTTAGAATTTTAACCTTGTATTTTACTCTTCAAACACTATTTTGGAGGAAGGATCATTTCAAGCCATTCATTGAAGAGAATTCATGGGGCTGAGCCAGATAATCTTTCATTGACCCTCCAAACCTTCTCCCTCAGCACCTCCAGCTCATTCAGGGAAACTGTGATATATGTAAGGGGGTACTTGAGTGTTAGGTAGCCCAAGGCCCAAGTTCTTTGCCCCAGTTCTACCACTGACTGAATTATTTGGATAATTGCTCCTTCTCTTGGATTTAGGTTCTTATCTGTACACAAGCAGGTTGGGATCGATGATGTCCAGATACAACTTCTAACTGCAACCAACAGTCTTAAAATGTTAGGAGTCTCCATGTCTGTGAAATGCCAAAGTTGGCAATGCAATTAATGGCTGTTTTCTTAATCTGTTTAGCAGATGGGTTCCCCGCCCCCCTGCTGTTTAGAGATTTTTTTCATCATTAAAATAATTGAGTGGGATGTTGTTTTTATTCCTCTGACCTCTCTGCTTTCCACTGCTTTAATGAAACTCTGCACCTGCTATTTGGTGACTGGGCTTCTGGGGAGTTCTCTCATGTGCCGTTGCAATATAGAGGTGGAGTGGAAAGGGCAGAGTGGAAATCAGACATTCTAGGGTCTTGCCCCGATCTGCCACTAACTCACTCTGTGGCCTTGGGCTTCTCATGTCCCCTCTTGGGATCTGCATTTCCTCACCTGTTAATTGGTGGGAAGGGATGTGAGCTAGATATCTTTATGGTTCTTCAACTGTTGCATCCTATGAATTCTTAAGCGCTGACATCTCCCTAGAGAACAAAGGCTGGATAGAAACTTCACGTCACACTGCTCCAAATGCCAAACAATTAATTATGGAATTCCAGCAATCAGCTCCCCCTCCCTAGTCTCTACCCCCTGCCTCCTGAATTAATGGCATTTTTAGAAACTTCCGTTTAGAACATGTCAGTCCAGACTAATTGGCATCTTTCCATCAATGCCAAAGGCAGTCAAGGGGTCTTTACTTAGAATTCTTTTAACTCCCCTCTGTGGGGAGGGGGTGGCCTGTGCCTTCAGCCTCCAACGCTTCCTTAATATCCTCTAGTGTGCTGACTATATTCCCCTTGGTTTCTGTCTCTTTAGGATGTGTGCTCATTTGAGAAATCCCATTAAACAGAAGAGCTGTCTCTGTCATTCAATATTCATGGAATTTACCAGACCACTTTGTAACCATATGCTAACAAAGATTGAAGTTCAAGAAGGAAAACAAGGAAGGGACCCTTTCTGGTTAGTTCCACTATCACGTAGAGTTTAAAACCACGGATTCTGGAGGTCACTTGCCTTGGTTTGAATCTTTATTTGCCACCGAATCAGACACATGGCAGAAGGAATTTTACTCAGTATGTCTGTTTCTCTTATCTGTAAAATGGGGCTAGTGAATAAAAGTACCAGTCTGACAAAATTCATGAAGTAATACATGTTAATTAATATAGCGTTTAACAAAGCTAGATTTTAATATTAAAATTATGATGTTTAACATTATTTTTGGCTAACTGACATCTGCATGGTGCCCCTTCTACTGGTGAAGCCAGTTCTTTTTCAGTAGTTTAGCAGCAACTCATTTCTTCCCAGCCCTTGAGTCCTGCCTCCCTGGGCAACTTAGCATGACTTCTGTGAGCTCTCACTGTTCCCTGATGATTATCCAGCAAAGCACTTTTCCATTGCAAGAACCCTCCTACCAAGCCCCACCCCCCCAAACCCCGGGCTGCTCTAACTCCTGACCTGAACAACTGTGCAGCTGACAGTGAGCCTTTGCAAGAGAAGCCACTTAAATGCAGAAGGGGTTTTAATCATCACTTCTGATGTGCACTCTGTAAGCATGAAGTTCACCACGCACACACGTTTAAAGCATCTTCTTTTGCTCAGAGAGGGGAAAAACGTCCCCCACTTATAGAACAGGCTGAATAGAGGTCCAGTTTCTGTTAATCTCTCAATCATCAATTCCATTTTCTTTTCTCCCTACTTCCCTTCCTTTAATACCAACGGCTGGGACTGTGCAGTGTTCCGCAAAAGGAATTAAGACTTTCTCATGGTGGTGGGTGGGTGGGGGGGGGAGTAGAAGCAATTCATTTAATGTGTTTTATTGATTTTATGGCACATTTACTCCATGGGTTCAAGATACCACGTGCCTGTTCTCTTGAAGGCAAATCCAAATCACTTATGGCATCTTTACGGAAGTTCAAAATTAAATGGAAATACGACTATGAAGCCATCAGCTAAAAAGCATTGGCTCCTCATGGGGAATTTTGCTTTTTTTTCTCTCTGTCTCTCATTTGTATCATCTTTCATAGCGTTGTCCTTGAGGAAGTCTCCGGGCCTCTTCTACAGCTCTCTGAAGGACAGTTTTGGTAAGAGGCACTAAAAATATCCAAGCCATAGAACTAAATTGAATGAGATACCTGATTTGGGAAATGCATCACATGAGTAAGCAAGCAATAATTTGTCAAACCAAACTAGACCATATATAAGAGTTCTCTGTATTTGTAAAAATCAAAGCAAGTACCTAACAACCCTCAAATCATGTGAACACCGTCTGGTTCCCATTCATGTACACAAGATGAGTGTTGTGGGGGTGACTTCTCTGAAGACCAGCCTAAACAGTTCAGGTGGTTATCTGTGAATGGTACGGAGAAAATGCCGATTGTAATCAAGGTCAGGAGCCAGGGTAGTATCTAGAAGTTTCTTGGTTGTGGTGCCCAGAAATCGAGAATATGAGGAATGGTGCTGAACATAGTTTCAGAAAAGGTTTTGAATAAGTGGCTCAGGTCCAAGATCATGCACTGCAATAGGGCGACCAAGGTCTACTTTCAAATGATCCACTTACATGGCCTGGGAGCAAACCTGGTGTGAACGCTGCTCTCTCTTATTTCAGGCAAGAATTCTTGTGTGTGTATATAGTGACTACAAGTACTTTTAAGAACAAATTTGTTACGGGTCAGGGATATGTGGGGAACAAGTAGAGCAAAGGCAGAAAAGATAGACAATGGAAGTCCTGGGATTCTAACCCTTGGAGATAAATTCTCTCTTTTTTTCCTGCTTCCAACTCTTTGCTGAAAGACCAAGAGCTGGTCCCATGCTGCTGAGGAACTAAGACTTTCTTATAGAAGGAAGAAAACCCACAGCAACTCATTTAGTGCATTTTATTGACTATACAGCTCATATACATCTTGGGTTCAAGACAGCACACATCTACCCTCCTGACAGCAAGTTCAAATCATCCTTGGCATGTTTATAGTATCTTTCTTGTCCACAGCAGAGACTAAAGGAAAGTATGGGGAGTGTGTGTATGTGTGTGTGTGCGTGTGTGTGTGTGTGTGTGTGTGTGTGTGTGTGTAATGCAGGGAGGGAGAGGAAGAAAGAGAGAGAAAAAAAGGAAGAAACCTAGGAGAAAAAAACTTAAAAACTGAAAAGAATTATTATTTGAAGGCAAAGGCAAAATTTGGAGAAGGACAGATTGCCAATGGGATGCAATCTTTAGGAAAGAGGTTCTGGAGATTTCAGGGTCTAGAATAAGGAAGAAAAATTCTTTGGATGATTTTTTTAAGTTTATTTATTTATTCTGAGGGAGAGAGTGAGAAATAGAGAGAGAGAGAGAGAGAGAGAGAGAGAGAGAGAGAGAGAGAATCCCAAGCAGGCTCTGCACTGTCAGCACAGAGCTGGATGTAGGGCTTGAATTCCTGAACCATGGGATCATGACCTGAGCCGAAAGCAAGAGTCAGATGCTGGACCAACTGAGCCACCCAGGTGCCCCACTTTGGATAATTTTAGATGTCTTATTGTCTAATACGAAAGAAGTAACCCATGGACAGTCTTATTTTCAAAAAAAACCAAAAAACAAAAATGGGTGGAGTAAGAAAGCCTCAGAGAAAAGAGAGTGACTGACTTGCAGTGGCTAACAACACTAAGAAGAGAAAACAGACTTTCCAAGCTGAAGGGCAACCGGACTGGGAAGAAGCTAACTGTTTTACAAGAAGCATGTACTTGAAGCCTGCTGAACTTAGCTTAGCTTGGGCTCCAGACTCTTCAGGCTGCAGAGGAGAAACTCCTTTTCCTACCAAGGAAGGAAAGGAAGGGTGATTTTGCAGATTAGTCCCTTTTAACAAGGCCACTGGGTCAGGGTGGGGGTGGGGCACTGAAGCATGGGGAGACAAGCTCCTTTGGGTGTTAGCAGGCTTGGTGGGCAGGGAAGGTGAGGGTTATCTTTTACAAGAGGCTCCCAGCACTTGGATGCCTGAGTCTCCCTCAATGGCAGAAGATGTTTTCACTGGCCAGTGAAGAGAGCTTCATTTTCTTTTCTCCATACTTCAGCTGTCAGTAACTTATAGGGGCAATGACTTAGATCCTGCCCGCTCAGAAGTCTCTGGGTACCTTAAACCAATTACAACTCTTCACTCCTGTTACAGATTTAAAAATGTATCTGGGATAATGTCAAACAGCATCGAGAAAAGACTTTGGGCCTCAAATAAAGCAGCAGTGACCTCCTTACCCTCAATTTTCCCTGGATGTCAGGACACCCCTCCACAGGGTGAGGGAGTATATAAATTTAATCTGGTTGTTCATACTAGGGTGAATGGAGGGACCAATCAGTTGTCACTCTGGGCAGTGACAAGCTCACAGCCTGTCAGTAATGGGCAATGAAGCACAAGCTGCCATTAGATACATCCCTGTCACCTGAGGAAGAAGAAAGGGGGCAAAGGAATCCCTGCAGGAATGCCTTTGTTAGGACGGTTTCACAGATTTTGAGAAGAAATGAGCTCCTTAAATACTGAGAGAAGTTTCCAACTGAGCCAGTCGATGGATTTCTATTCAACTATTTTTCAGGAGGTGAGAAACCACTGGGTAGCTATCATTCTTCTTTCTCTCTTTCACATCATGTAACACATGATTTGTATGCATATTCATCACTGTTGTACAGAACTCTCTAACTATCCGATTTTACTGGTAAGAAATTCTATAGATGTAGCTTTCACTACTTGGACAAGGAGCAGTGACTTTCTTTTATATTATATTGAATATAAACTTTTTCAGACAATTCAGCTGAACTGGATCAGGTAGGAGGAGAATATCATTTCCTTCCACCACTTAGTTTTAGCTTCCCATGGAAGCCAAACATAAATTGAATAGAAAGGAAATGCAAGGAACACTTAATTTCTTTTAAGCTTGATACCTGATTTTCACCAGATTCAGGTTCAGTGTTATTTTCATGGCTCAATTGGATTGTTTGAGCATCTCAGTGTGTGTGTGTGTGTGTGTGTGTGTGTGTGTGTGTGTGTGTGTGTGTGTGTTGCTCACAGAAACCTAAACATTCTACTTGGTATTAGTCAATTTCTAGATATGGCAATGTGCTTCATCTCTTTGCAGCATCTCCTCTCTTTCCTTAAAAAATTCATGGTACCCAGGAGTCTGAATGGTTCAGTTGGTTAAGCATCTGAGTCTTGATCTTGGCTCAGGTCATTATCTCTGCAGTATGTGAGTTTGAGGCCCACATTGGCCTCTGGGTTGACAGTGTGGAGCCTGATTGGGATTCTCTTTCTCACCCTCCCTCTCTTCCCCTTCCCTACTGTCTCTCTCTTTCTCTCTCAAAATAAGCAAATTTAAAAAATATCATGGTAATGTTTTCCACAGGCACAGGATCTATGAAAAGGCAGAGCAAATAATGAATTAGGGGAAGTCTGGGCTCATCATCACTCGTTCTTGCCTGTTCTCACCAAGCCTTCCTCCGTCTCCACTCAGGAGGTCTCAGCTCAATGTTGGACCACCTCCCCCAGGGGAAGATGTGGAAGTACCAGGAGGTGAAGACTGAGTGCACTGACTGATCCTCTGTCTTTTCCCACAAGAGGCCAGTGGAACTGAGAGCCCCACAGTCTTGTCAGGGAGGGAAGGCATCATAGAATGCAGAGGCTCATAGCCATGGAGGAAAACACAGAACTGGGGAGTTCATCTAGAGTTAATTTCTGTACTCCGTTTCCCTTTTTCTACCTCCTTAATCTCTAATCTATTGAGTGATCAAGTTCACAAGCACAAAATACTTGTCCTATAGTCTCCTATAGTCACATTCTACCCACTATCAACCCCAATCAGAGATTCACTGAAATAAAAAAAATTTTTAATGTTTATTTATTTTAGAGAGAGACAGAGAGACAGAGAGAGACAAAGCAGGAGAAGGGGAGAGGTAGAGAAAGAGGGAGACCCAGAATCTGAAGCAGGCTTTGGGCTCTGAGCTGTCAGTACAGAGCCTCACGTGGGGCTCAAATCCTCTAATTGTGAGACCATGACCTGAGTTGAAGTTGGACACTTAACCAACTGAGCCACCCAGGTGTCCTTAGGTTCACTTCATTATTAATTTAAATACTAACTGAACTTCAGTAAGATGGGTGTTGATGTTCTATTTGTTCCAAATACACAGATACATGAGGCAAAATCTGGACCCTTTTTACCTCTGTGTGGAATAATATAATGTGTGGGCTTTGAGCTAGATTCTTGGACTCTGACTTTAAAGATATATAGTTAAGTTGCTTGAAATCTATGAGCCTTCTTGCTTCTGGAAACCAACCACTCTTAAAAATGAGATCATAAACATTGTAAACTCAATGACCATGGCACAGACTTCTCTGATATCTTATGAGCACATATTAGCTGCTTACTATATACTAAACTAAATTGAATTTTGAATACAATTTAAAAATCAATATGATATGGGAACACCCAATTCTCAGCTGTGCTACCAAGCAGCTGAAAATCCTTGGATCAACCCTTTAACTTTAGGAATTTTTAAATATGTGAACAGAAATTGGAAAATTTCAAAGATGCTTTCTATACCCTCTAACATGTGATTCTTCTCTAGGATTCCAAACTTTGTGAAATGCCACACACTTTTTTTATAACAAATTTCATATTTATCATTCACTAAGATTTGCTTGGAGATACACACACATACACACACATATAGTCTCTATGCATGTACATATGATATACATAACATATATGATCTCAGTATGATATATGAAAACAATAATACATATATCTGTTTTCAGTCATTTTCTATATGACTGAATTGTCATATATTTTAGTAATTTACTTTTTAAAATATTTTATAGTTTATTTTTGAGACAGAGAGAGATAGAGCACAAGTGGGGCAGGGGCAGAGAAAGAGGGAGAAATAGAATCTGAAACAGGCTCCAGGCTCTGAGCTGTCAGCACAGAACCCGATGCAGGGCTTGAACCCATGAACTGTGAGATGACCTGAACCGAAGTCGGATGCTTAACCGACTGAGCCACCCAGGCACCCCAAGACATTTTAGTAATTTAAAGGCCCAAAATGTCTTAGAGTAAAGAAGACTTTTGACTTAATACAGAATTTTCTAAGCTTATTTTAATCCCTTTTTTATATAATACCAGTTAACATCTTAGTTTTCCTTAGCATATTCAAAGAACTTTGGCATTGTTAGTTTTTTTTAAATCTTAGTTTTGAATGTTCTCAAACAATCTCCAAGTTTCAAAGAGAAATTTTTAATTTTGTTAAGCCACCAATGTGTATCATACTACAGATTACTGAGCAGGATGGAGTCCCTACAGCTAATGATCAAGCCCAGTGGACTCTCCTGCTCATCTCTCAGGTGTGATGGCCTCCACCCACTGTCACTACCAACTCCCAACTGCTAAGGTGTGGATTCACAATAACCTTCTACTACAATCCTTAAGAACATTGGAAATTAAATGTAAATATTTCTGCTTTTGGATGCAGGCTCCTATTTTAGGCCACTGGTCCCCAGACCTAAGATGGATCATTGTTCTTTCCCTCAAAGCACTGGCCCTCTGTAAAGACAAATGGGGCAGATAATCAACAGGCCCTTTCAATCTCATTGGTAAGATTCCAACTTTCCTGAAATGTGAGTCATATACCAGTGAAATGTGTAGTGGTTTAAAGAAATCCTGACATTTGGTCAGCAAAACTCAACATTTTTCCTTTGAGTAATGACCTAACCACAGGAAGCTATGTCACCCATATTCCTGATGCCAGCACTCATCCTGACCTCTGTCGATGGACACTTCTCAGCAGCACAACGGAATTGTTTCCCAAGGGCTTCTCATCTAAGGCCTGAATTGTGAGGAAGAGAAAAAGGCATTTTGTGAAAGCAGACTCTGATTCAGAGACTAGAGTGAGACCATCAGTTTGCATCTCCAGCTGATCTCTCCTCAACTGTTCCCTGTTTCTTGTCTTGACATATTAGAGCCTAGGGATGGTTCCTATTGATGACTATGGAGATTCACACAAAGAAGAAACTGTTCCTCAAGTCAATGATATAGACCTAGTTGGAGGCAAAGAGGGTTTATTGGCCTCCACTGTTCAGCAACTAATGAAACTAATTTTTTAGGAAGAATTATAAGTGAAATACTGCAGTCACGCTGGCGTCTCCCAGCTCCCTGAGATGTCAGAGGAGCCAGACTTAAGTTCGTCGAATTTCCCCAAGAGATAGTTCTTGGAGAAGCCAGAGTAGATGATGCAAAGATTAAGTGCTTCTCAGCAGAAACACTGCAATATCATGTCATGAATTGTTTTATTGTCTTTGTGTTACAGCCAGAAGACATGTGGCCAGCAGTCTGCAACAAGCCCTCTTATTTTCGACACAGCAAATTAATTCATGAACTTGAATGCCATGCAAAATTAAGATCAGAATTCATTGCAAGTCAATTATTGATCTTTAAATGTAGAAAGTCATGGCTGTCGGGGTTCTATAAGTCTTGCAAACCATCTTCCAGCCCTTGCAGCTTCTTTGGTCACCAGAAAAATGACAGAAGGCTGACTAATATTGACTTCAGCTTGCAGAAATTGTTTCATCCATCATGCTGGTGATTCGGATTTCTCTTTATAATATTATTGATGATCAGTTGTGGGTATTACTTATGATGGATGAAGGCAAAAAGGGCTAGCAGAAAATTCTGTGAGCTCAGGTAACACAGAAATGAGGAGTTAGGTAGAGAGAAGAGTTCCAAAATCATTAAATTTCTTGCAGTTATTTAGGATGAATAAGCCTGGAGATCTAGAGTATGGCATGATGATAATAGGTAATAAAACAGTATAAAAACTGGAAAATTTCTAAGACAGGATTTTAAGTGTTCTTATTAGACACACAAAAAGATAGTTTGTAAGGTGAAGATTGTTAATTAACTTGATTATAATAATGTTGTACACCTTAAATATATTATTTACTCTTATTTACAATTAAATAAATAAAACAAAAGAAAACAACATCTGATTTTTAAATTTTTAAATGAAAATTGAACTGAACTAGAACTAGTTCATCTGGGCACAGATAAGGCTACATTTTTTATGATGTTATTTTCTTAGGGGCAATGAGATCACAGATGACAAAACAAACAAACATAAGAGATCTGAAAAAGAAGATACAGAGCAATGCTATTTGACTCTAAGACAAATTATTGAATAAATTGGATATCAATGAATAAAAATTTGTTCTTGTTTAATAAATTACCCTTGTTTATAAATCTTTCAGCACAAATTATTTGAAATATATTTATACCTCTTTGGGTAGAGCTTTATTTTAGGACATAGGGAGAATCCAAACTACTAAAACAGCAGAGATTTTGAGAGCTCTGAGCTTTGAGACTCCCTGTGTCTCTTTCTTTCAACACTTAATTCAATAGCTATTTATTGAGAACTTACTATGTGCATGTTTCTCTTCCTATGTGAATATTCAGCAGTTAACAGCAGCAAAGAACAAAATTTATTTTGAAAAAATATAGAAAGAGTTACATTTCCCAAAATGAGAAAACAAGAAAAAACATTAGGCAAGATCATTAAGCGAGTTTTTAAGTTCATTTTTTTAATGTTTATTTTTGAGAGAGAGAGAGAGAGAGTGCAAGAGGGAGAGGGGCAGAGAGAGAAGGAGACACAGAATCTGAAGCAGGCTCCAGGCTCCGAGCTCCAAGCTATCAGCACAGAGCCCGATGTGGGGGTCAAACCCACGAACAATGAGATTATGACCTGAGCCAAAGTTGGATGCTTAACCAACTAAGCCATCTAGGCATGCTGCCAGTTTTAAGTTCTAGGAAGACAATATTTCATGAAGAATTGGTCAAGACAATTGCTGCTTTTCATAGGATGGAGTCTTTTGCAGTATGCTAGAGCATACTTTTGCAGTATGCTAGAGCAGAGCAAACAAAAACAAAAAAACAAAAACCCAGGCAGACAAAAAACTAAAATCATGTGTAATCCTGTCATGGAGACATTAGAGCCATTCAGATTGTAGTGGTTAAGTTTCAAGAGGAGAAAACTATAAGAAAGTGAGGTAATGACCAAAATCTGCTTTTTCCTTGGGGTATTTGCTGAATCTGGGCATGCACAGTAACTCATATTGTTCTAGGCATTAAGTCACTGCTGAGGGACAGAAAAAACATCAATATTTAGGTGTTATGTAGATACGGTGTTGGCTAAATTAAAGATCTGAAGGGCCTAAGATACTTGGCTAGGTTCTTCTTCAAGATATTTCCTGACTTTTGGAGCTATGCAAGGCTTTATCCTAACACGCTACACCACAACCCCCTGAAAACCCTCTGAAATCTCATGAAAATGCACTCATTTCTCTTTCCAATACCTCCAATGTCTAGTCATGCTATAGCATCAGGCTCAGGCTTGAGGTCCATCATCTCACTATCTCAATCAGGTCCACGTGTTGATGAGGCTGAGGCTCCTTGAGTAAGGTTCCTCTCAAGCTGATGATCTAAAAACTAAAGAGAATATCTGTCTTCTATACCCACCCCATATCCAATGGTGAGACAATGACTAGGTAACCACAATGCATATCCCCTATCAAAATGGAGGAAGAGGCAGGCAACTTTTGGTAGTTCCCAAGTCACAGCTGGACCCATGTTGCCAGTTCTTTGATTAGGGTCCAATCTTGTTCTAGGAAAGTGGTTCCATAGTATGGAGCTCTCCATATTGTTGCTTACAGTGAGTCAAAGGGTTATCTGTGATGGAGTCAGAGAGGGGCCTGTATAAGGCCTCAAGTATCAGGGGTGTGCTTCATTGGAGCATTTTTAGAAAACAGCCACCACAGTGATATCAAAGTCGTGCTTAACATACTCAAAAATATGTCTGTGGATAAAGAAAGTGAGAAAAAAAGTTTTCATTTTTCTACGTAGATGTGACATTGCACTAGCCTGTAAGCTTCAAGATATTATTGAAGTTAATTTTCCAATTTTGATATATAAAAAGATCTGGGCCTATCTCAGAATTCTACTACTTTTAAAAGCTTGACCTTGGTGAAGTCATTTAATCCTTTCAAGTAGTATGCCAATCAATTTAAAAAAATATAAACTATATAGCTTACGCCATTATTGTGAAGATTAAGTGAGATAATGTATGTCAAATACTCAGCCCAATGACTGATTATCTACATGCTTTACAAATGGTAGCTTAAAAAAGATTTTTCATAGGATATATACTGAGACAGGATTTTAGAAATGGCCTAAAGTTCTGCATTCACAAATTTAACTTGGCATTTCACATCAGATAGGGAGTAAGTGACTTCGATTTTGAGAAATACCATATTATTGGACCACTCTGTTCTTGAACAAGGAGACAAGGCATAGGTTATCTTCTCTCTTAATTACCCTCATACTTAACTTAATACTCCCAAAGCTTGATGGCTCTCCCTGAGCCTCCCTTGTTCTTTTCAGATGTCATTTCATAATGTTTTGACTCCTAGGCTCCTCCTACTTTCCAAATCTAACTACTTTACATCTGTTGTAGTCTGTAGCTTGAAAGGAATTAAACATCGCTGGAAGAAATCAGATTGTAGAAGTTTGTTACATGATCTTTGAGTCAATCCTCTGAAGGCAGCCCAATATCCGTTCCATGAAGTGTAGAATATGCACTTGCTGACACTTTTCTATGTAGTTTCTGTTTTGTGCACAGTAAAACTATCTTCTGGCTGATTTTGGTTGATAGAAGGCTGACCATTGGGTTAATAGGGCATGTTTGTACTTCATGAATAAGCTTTGATTATAAAATACTTTACATGGCAAATAAAGCAGTTAAGCAGAGTGTTGGGGGCTGTCATACCAGTTTGTCTGTCCTATATATGGGTGTATTCAGTTGATTTCCAGAGCTCCGTGGAGAGACATTCAGAACTTCGGTGTAAACCAGTATTTTCTGAATCATGTCACAAACCCATGTGTTGAACTACCGTGCCTCTGACCCCCAGTGCATGTCAGCAGAGAAGCAGAAATATGAGCTGACACCGTCACCAGAGAAACACACATCCTGCCACAGGGTAGCCTGACCTCCCTTTTCACACCTCTTTTGGCACATACTACAGGGATCTGTTAATAGCTTGTATTACAAAATTCCCCAGGGCTGTGTTCAAGTTTAGAATCTTCAGAAGAGGAAATGAGATGAAAAAGCCTTTTGGGGGGGCTCTGGGCTGCCCTAGTGCATTGACATGGCCTGGAGGCTGGTGAGTTAGCAAACAAGTGGATAAATGGAAGAGGTCTTTTGGAAGCTGTGGAACCCAAGTTGGCTTTCCAGCCAGAATGGGAGAGTAGATTTTCTTTGATTTGCTTCCATTTTCCACTTAATTTCCCTTCTACTCATTCCATTGTCCTTGACAAACACACATCTCCCCAGAGTTCTCAGACTGGCCCTTTCCCTGGGGCTCTGTCCTTGGTTAGTCCTTCAGGAATAGGTCTTGTAGTATTACATAATAACCCCTTAAGGTGGGATGCTTCCCAATGGCAGTACCATTTTTATAGGAGCCTCTTCAAGGTGGGAAAGATTTCAGTATTTAAAGGAATGATTTTAATGGTCCATTTTATGGTTTGAGCCCACGTAGAAGACCCCTCCTCATTCCACTATGTATTATCTCCTTGCTCACTTGGAGAGCCAAGCGCTGCCTGTTGTGTCCTGCTGGGCAAATAATGGAGTTGATTCTCTAACCTCCAACAACAACCAGACTAAGGTGAATTATAGTTTGGGGCAAAGGTTGCAGGAGAGGGAGGTGGGCATTTGTATTTAATTGGAGTTGAGGCCACCAACTTTGTAGATAAATGTCTTATATGCTGAACGTATTCAATAATTACAGCCACCATTCGCACACACAAAAAGTGCACCTGAGTTCAAGAAGGGGAGTGCCAGGATTATTTTTCAACCCAGTTGGTCTAAATCCTCCCCTCACCCTTCTTGGCTTCTGCAAGCAGATGCTGAACATGCTTTGAGCAAAGGGCTAGGGGTTTTCTGCCAAGCAGCTCCAGGAGCATCTACAAACCACAATCATTGAAGACATTTCCCAGAAGGCTTTAGTAGTACAAATCTCTTTAATTAAAATGGAAAAAGCCATAGTGAGCGAGGTGAGAGGGGGTTGGCTGAGAGGGGAAGGAGGAGGGGATGAAAGGAAGAAAATGAAGGAGAAGAAGTAATAAATGTTTTACAAGTGTTTTCAAACACTAGCCGTCTAACACCCAGTGGAAAATGCCACTTGATGGATTATATTTTGGGTTGGAAAGTGAGGCTAATTCAATGTAATGAGAGGTGAATGGGACTTCAGGCCCTTATCCAACCACAAGAGACCCCTTACAAAAGAGTCTGCTCTTTCAGTCATTAATTTTTTATGAAGTTTAATAGGCCTGAGCCTAGAGACCTTCTGTGGTGTTGATTAGCTTCATATTTCTCTCATTAATGTACAATCTGATTAGCTCTTATAAAAAGCATTTCATCTCAGGCTCCAGCATGGCAACCACATTGTTCTGATATTAGGAATTGCAAGTTTGATTCAGCTGAGGAAAGAAACATCCGTTGGGACAAAGGCCCTGGCCTCTTGCTATCACAGAATGAGAGTACTGGGAGTCCAGCTGTCTTTCACATTTTGTTGGCTGCAATAAGGAGCCCTCAACATTTGGACTAGGATAGCCTTATTGGAGGCCAGCAGAGCTGGTGCACCGCAGAGAGAGCAGAATGAGAATAGGAAGCCGCCAGGGTATCAGTCAGAGTTTGATGAGTAAAGCAAAACTGCTGAATGATACAGGAAAACGGGGCTATTATTAGGGTTAGAGTTTAGGAGATGGCAGAGGAGTCTGCTGCCCTGCATCTGCTGTTGAGCCTAAAGTGGCTGTAGATCAGCTAGACTAGGAGTCAGGATGGAAAGCTAAACATGGAAAGCAGGGACAAACTGCAATCCACACTGACAACCTGGAATTCCTCTCTGCTTCTTGCTCCCTCCAGCCTTCAGGTCATGGCTGGCCAAGAGGAGATGCCTGTGCCCTTGACCATGAAGATATGTACACTCTTGGCTCAAGACCTGGAGAAATGAAAGAAGGTCATCTGGCTACTTCTGGAGAAGCTGCAGGCTCATGAGCTGCCCACGTCAGGAAGGTGAGCCTGCTGGTCAGTGACAATATGCAAGAGCTGCCCCAGAGTCTCATATCCGGTGTTGACTTTCAGAGAGTAAAAATGATTACTCCTCCATTTCCACCTAGATCTCCTGATTCTCTACAACCAACACTAGCCACCAGCCATACAGGGAAGGGAATTCTGAAAAACATTGTTCCAGCTAACGTGTCAAGGTACAAAGCCTCCACAGGTAGTCCCAAGGATTGGGCATTAAACAAAATGACTTGATACCAAGAGTGAGCAGTAACGTGCAGGTAGATGACAGCAAATCCTCTTCATTGGTACACAGTGAAGACTCAGTCTGTGAGAAACATGGAGAGACTTTTAGGCTGAAAGAATTGTGTTTTCATTAGAGGTTATACGGTACCCATAATGATCCATCTACTGGGATATTTATGGAGGCTCCTTCACGTAGGCATAACCCATTATGAACTCCATTTCCAGTCTCTCCTCTCTCTGGAGAAGTAGGGAGTTGTTGCTGAAAATCTCAAGCTTCCAATCATAGCTTGGTCTTTCTGGTGACCAGCCTCCCATTCAGCAGCCATTCAGGAACTCTACCATCATTGCCTCATTAGAACAAAGGTACTCCTGATATTCTTATCATTAGGAATTTACAAGGGTTTTAGGAGCTCTGTGCTGGGAACTGGGGGCACATATATCAGTCTTACAGGCTGATAAAGCCATAAAAAAACCTAAGAAGGTGATTAGCACAAAAATCAGGATGATGGGTGTTGGCTTTGATGGAAATAAGGTTGCGACATGTGGAAAGGCTTTTAGGGGGGCTGGCAAAGTACTACTTCTTGCAGTGGGTTGTGGTTAAAAGGATGTTCACCTTAGAACACCTCATTAAGCCATTCTTTTGTTTTTGTGGGGTTTCTTTAACCATCTTTTATTCTATAATAGAAGGTTTCTGTTCTTATCTCTAATTCCACAATAAGGCCCATTATCTTTTACATCAACCCTTTATTATACAAACTTTTGACACCACCACTTCACTGAAACTGCTCTTGTCACTCCCTAGCTGCCTCCTGTTGCTGACCTCATGGCCAAGTCTCAGGCCTTATCTTACCTGCCCAGCCTTTACACAGCTGCTCACTCCTTCCTGCTTAAAATACTTCATTCACTACGCTATTGTAACACTCTACTTATTGGATTTCTTAGTCTCCTTTTCTGATGTCTTTTCTTCTTTACCTTCTCCTAAAGTTGCAGTGCCCAAGGCCTCAATCTTCGGGTTCTTCTATTCTCTGTAGACACTCACTTCCTTTGGAGAGCTCATCCACGGTGATTGTTTTAAAGAACATCTACACACCGACCGTTTTCAAACTTACTTATCTCCAGTCTAGAACATCAGAGTAGAGTATCTAAATGCCTAGTGAACTTCTTCACTTGTCTGTCCAATAGAAATGTCAAGTTCAACAGATCCCAAGCCAAACTATTGATTTACCCTCCAAAATCAGTTCCATTCATGGCTTTATTTGCCTCAATTAATGACATCTCTATGCTTCCAGTTGCTTATGACAAAATTTTGGATCATCCTTGGTTTTTCTCTTTTTCTCTTATTCTTCATTCAGTTTGTAAGCAAATCTTGCTGACACCATTTTCATAAAGTATTTGTGATCCAACTATTTCTCCCCTCTGCTATACTTCCACCTTGGTTCAAACCAGAGTCATATCTCATCTGCAGTACTGCATACCCTCCACAGTTCATCTCCTTGCTTTTCTTCTAACCACTCTGCATCTCCCATGCAAGCTACTCTCAGGAGACAGCTGGAATACATCTTTAATGGTGAAAATTAGTGCATTTTACTCCTGTGCTCAAGACCTATCCATGTCTTCTCATTTTGTTCAGAGGAAAAGCTGAATTTCTTCTATTGGTTAAAAAGACTTACATGGTGTGACTCTCCTAGTTACTCTTTGACTTTATATCTTACTACAAGTCTTCCCCTCCCTCCTCTATCTTGACTATATAGGTCTACTTGCTAGTTCTTCGATAGGCCAGACATACTCCTACCTTAGGACATTTGTTCCCTCTGCCAGAAATATTCTTCCTCCAGATATCCATGTGGTCCACATCCTCACGTTCATTCAAGCCTTTGACCAAATGTCATCATCTCAATGAGGCCTCTAATATATATAACATATATATTATATTTAATTTATTATGTTTGATATCTGTCTCACCACAATGAAAAGTAAGTTGCACAAGGGTAGAAATTGTTGTCTGTTTTGTTCACTGATGTATCCCTAGATGTTATTTACCACCTGATACATAGTCAGAATTCAAATTTCTATTATGAATGGGGATTCAAAACAAATACATATTTGTTAATGAATGACTATAAAAAAGCATCCTATTCACTTCAATTTCTGTATGATTTTTTTCTTTTGACAAGCAATTATTTGAACATCAGGAAAAACAAAAGAACGCATCTCAGATTTTCCAAAACTGAAGAAAAAATAGTCACTTACATAGATGTTTCCACTAACCAATGGTTTGGGCTCTCTAATCATTTGGTTTATGATCTCTCCGCTCACTCCTTCTGCAAGGCAAGCACACATTTAATGAGTGTAGTACCCCCGTGCATTACATGAAAATGTGTCTAGAATTATATAAATTGGGCATTATGATTGGATATAGAGTTTTTTTCAAGAAACCATACCCTTATACAATTAATAAATAATATTGCTAGGTATCTTACATTGCTGGTGATCTTTATTGTTCTTTGACTTGTCTTTCCAACAGGAACATAAACTACTTATGTTTTAATGTATTGCTTGGTATCCTTTTACAAGCTCATTTTATAGTTTCTGTACATAATGGCCTCTAAATTAATGTAAAAATATATTTGTTGGCTGTTGACAAAAATGCTGAATTCTGGGTGAGGAAGGGACAGGTGAAATGACGTGTCCAGTAAATGAAGGGTGCTCACAGAAGGAATTGAAGGCATTGCCTGGTTTTGCTGCCAACCACTCAACCCAACAACAATTGTGTCGCCGTTTCAAGTCCTCCAGAGATATTTTTATCCTCTCCCATTCCTTGTTTGTGTCTACACTTAACCTTTAATCTGCCTCCCCTTGTTCTGTTTTCAGTTCAGGTGGAGTCATTTCAACTGGAACACTCCCTCATTGCGATTCAAGATCCTATCTACAACACATGGTTAGTGAGGGGAGCTGAGCCCCTGAGAATGGGGAGTTTGGGGTGTCAGCCCACTTATGGATTTAATTTCAAGTTTAGGGACTTTTTTCCTTATTGCTTTGTTAAATCATATACTTAATAGTTTGAAAAATTGGGGAGGAATATAGATCTTTCCAATTTTTTGAAATAAAAACTTTCATATATACTGCTTTAACAAGAGGACAACAAGGTTTTTCTGTTCCTTTTTCATCCTTTAGCTGTAGGGATAAAGAAGGGGCTGAGGTTCTGAATTAGGCTCCTGATACATGGCTATTTAATCTATTCCTGATTCTGCATTTACTTTGCTCTGTCTGGAAAGGATGCAGAATTTGCCATAATGAATGACCCAAGCAATTTCAGCTAATGGCCAGAATTGAAACCTTTGATAATCCCAGGTGAATAATGTTGTCTCAACAGACTGAAGGAGTCTCTTACCTGTCTGACACAATGATAGATGTAATTAGTTAACAGGGATAGTCAGAGGTTTTAGTGGAGGCATTAGCAGAGATTGCTCAGGTCATTCTTAATTATGCAAATTCTCAGCCTCCTACAGACAGAATACAAAAAAAAAAGTAAACACAGCTGGATGAAAAGATTTCAGGGAAACCACTAAGGCTAGGAAACACCAGAGAAGCGATTATGCATCCCTCAGGCTAGGAAGGAGAGAAATAGCCACAAAGGCCGCACTGTGGGCAGCCCCCACTTTTAGCCAAGCCCAAACAGCTGGGATGCCTGCTAGGAAAGCTTGTCCTAAGACATATGTCACCTTGAGCAGGCACGGCTAAAAAGAGGAATAGTGCTATGGTTTTAAGCCCTTTCTAAATAGCAGGCTTTGCTCTCTGGGGAGAACAGACAAGTAAGTGACTTCAAGTGTTCAGAACCAGGAGCTAGAGAATGATGAGTTGGGTTTTGGAGAGTTGAACTGGAAAAGGAAGATGAGAGATACAGAGAGGAAGAGGTTCTCCTCCAGCTCTAAATTTGCAGCCACCTTTGAATCAGCTGTCCTTTGCCCTTCTCTGACATTCCAATTTGAGACCCTACATGCCTCCACTCTGCCTCCTAGCAAACAGTCACAGCCAGTGTCAGATCTGAGAGAAGGTGCATAATTCAACCTGGCATCAAAAACAAAGGACTCTTTGCATCAGACATGTTTATTTTTCTTGTAAGGCTTTGACACGTCAATGGTTGTCACCCGTGGTTGAGTGAGATCTTGGCATGAAATCAATTTGATGTCCAACGTCAAGCAGCCTTCTTTAATGTCTCTGGATAAGGCAAGAGGGCCTTCACATCCTTGAAGAGAGGCAAATGAATGACCTGGGGTCAATCACTCAGGCTTGACAAGGATCCAGCTGGTTCCCAAAAGCAGTCAAGAGAACTGTGCTGTTAGGCAGGGCCCCTTGTTGGTTGGTTTGCAAAGGCTTCAGAAGATAACCCTGGGATTTGCAATTTATCTTCTCTCTTTGCCTGGCACATGGGGGTGACTAATTTTAGAGCATCACTTTTTGCCTCTCTACCGTGTTTTGTTTCATTTTGTTTTCCTTTCTGTAGTTAGAAGGAGACAAATCAATGAAATATTTTACATTTTAGCGAACTAACAACCAAGAATCTGTCCAGCATGAAAATAGAAATAAATAAATTAAAAGACAGCAATATCTGTAAGATAGGTCATGGCGAGTGCAGTAGGGAATGTAGGAGAATGCAAAGAGCATTCATATTAAAGTCATATGCCTTGGATTTAAATCCTCTCTCTACCCCCTTTGCTAGCTGTGCGGCCTCACAGAAGTCACTTCAATCCCCCGAGACTAGGCTTTCTCATCTGTAAAATGGAGATTATAGTGCCTATTTGAAGATTAAGTGAATTAGAGTTTAGTACACATAAATCTTAAGCCATATTTTTATGGTGAGAAAGATTTTTGAAGTTACACCAGAGGAAAGACAAATCCTTCATATTCCTTATTGGCTCTTTAAGAGATAGCACACAGTGTTAAGTATATTTTATATGGAAATCAGTACACCAATGATTATATTCCTAGGTATCAAAATCAATTTTTGAGTTCCACTCTTCTGTTAAATCTTAGAGACTAGCCTAATTAAGAGTTTGTCTACATGAGTAACTGAATAGAAATCATCCAAAAAAGGGGGACAATTTAGAAGGGTCACCCCACTTGTGAAAGCATCTACTTCCCAAATCTACTTATGGGAAAAATTTATCCAAATTGGATGCCAGGGGCTACTAACAAACCATCATATGGCACTTACTATGTGTTAGACATTTGCTCCCAGTGTTTTACAAACATGTAGTCATTGAATCATCATGACAAGACTAAATTGTAGGTAGGTATTATTATTATTTCCATTTTGCAGATGAGAGAATTGAGAATTGCTAATAGGCTAACCAAATGGAAAAGATCACACAGGAAGCAAGTGGCAGAGCCCAGTTTAGTGCGCAGGGATTCTGGCTCCAAAGTCATAATTTTAACCAGTGGCTGTGCTATTTTCTTCACATCAGTACTTCTTTGTGATACAGGATTTGCTTCTTAGCCCTCTAGAGTGTCAATGTGCTATGTTCCTAGGTTTCCTTCCTAGGTACTGATCTATATGTGAGGCACTGAAGTTAACAGGTTATGTTAGAAGTTCAGTTCACAAGGATCCATTTAAAGCATTGTTTATATTTTCCACCCTGTACATATTAGAGAGGTCCTTAATTGCTTATAACATCAAGAGTAGGAAAATGCTAGTTTCTGTTACCCACAGAACTCATGAGATAAACACATGATATGTATTAGTTGCCTGTGATACTGTTGTATAAGTATAATCTTAAAATCACCATCTTCTTAGTGATCTTTATTCAGGACTAAAGGGATTTTAGAAGATGAGATTCTAGATTATATTCTCTTTCTTCATCTCCATCCCACAGACTCTCCCATTAGGTTTTGGCCACTTCAGTAACTGTTAGTTTACTGGGCATGCTAGTCCATTGTCAATCCCAAGGTGACTCATGCATGCCACTTTTTAGATTTTATTTATTTTTTAATTTTTAAAAATTTATTTATTTAAAAAGTTTTTTCTTTTATAGTTTATTGTCAAGTTGGTTTCCATATAACACCCAGTGCTCATCCCCACAAGCACCCTCCTCCATGCCCATCACTCCCCTTCCCCTCTCCCCCTTCTTCATCAGCTCTCAGTTTTTTTTCAGTTTTCAAGAGTCTCTCATGGTTTGCCTCTCTCCCTCTCCCCAACTATTTTCCCCTTCCCCTCCCCCATGGTCCTCTGCTAAGTTTCTCCTGTTATACTTATGCGTGAAAACATATGGTATCTGTCCTTCTCTGCCTGACCTATTTCACTTAACATGACACCCTCGAATTCCATCCATGTTGCTACAAATGGCCAGATTTCATTCATTCTCATTGCCATGTAGTATTCCATTGTATAGATAAACCACATCTTATTGATCCATCCATCAGTTGATGGACATTTAGGCTCTTTCCATGATTTGACTATTGTGGAAAGTGCTGGTATAAACATTGGGGTACATGTGCCCCTATGCATCAGCCGTTTTTTAGATGTTAATAATAACTTTGAGATAAGATTCACATCCTCTTTATATGTCTACAATTCAGTGGGCTTTAGTATATTTAGAGAGTTACATAACCATCCAGACTATCTAATTTAAGAGCGTGTTCATCACTCCAATGAAACCCGTTAGCTGTACCTCCTCATCCCTCACTCTTCCCCTACTCTGACTAATCTGCTTTCTGTCTCTACACATTTGCCTATACTAGACATGTCACATACATACATACAGTCATACAATATGTGGTCTTTTGCAACTGACTCCTTTCATTTAGCATAATGTTTTTAGGGTTCTTCCATTTATAGCATGTATTAGTACTTCATTTCTTGTCAAAATTAAGTAATATTCCATAGTATGTGAATACCACACCATCTTTAACCATTTGTCACTGGCGAGCATTTGGAAGTCCATTTTTCTTTATTTTTGGAAGTATTTGTGAAGGACTGGAGCTATTTCTTTAAACATTTGGTAGAATTCACAGGAGCAGCCAAGTTCATGTACTTTGTAGACCACTGATGCTTGGTGTGTGAACCAGTGTTAGAAATGCAGATTCTTATCCACCTCCCCACCCCCCCCCCGCCCCATCTGTTGAATGAGAATCTCAGGGAGTGGGTTAGACTGTATTTTAATAAAGTCTTCAAGTGGTTATAATGCATATTGAAGTTTGAAAAGCACTCTTTTAGACAACTTTGTTCTTCTTTTGATCAAACTCAAGAGGTTTTGGTAGATTCTACCTTTTTGATACTTTTAGGTCAAGTCTTTTTATTATATGTTTAGCTTTCTAGTGTTTGAAAACAACACTACTAATACACCTGGATACTGTCTTCTCAATAAACATGCACTTCTTGGTAAAAAGCATAGAGATGGTTAGTATGACATAGAACAGGGCAACAATATTTGTCTGTTTTGTTCTATGGTGCACTTCAAACTTCTAGAATATTGCCTGGCACATAGTATGTGCTCAATAAATATTTATTGTATGAATGAATGAATATCATTGGCAAATTTAGATTACTATAATTCACTGTATTAGTTAACACTTCTGATAGAGAATAGCAGAAACACATTAAATTAGCTGAAACAAAAAATATATTTATCATAAGGATACACTCACATCTAATGAAACCAAGGGGCTTTATTCAGACAATGAAGCACTGAGTATAAAAGCCCAAGTTTTTCTCTCTCTTCCTCTCATTTCTTCCTATTTCCTGAATTTGTGAGTCTTTATTTTCTCTAGTTACATATCTTCAGAGCATAACATGCTTCAGAGCATGTTGATATCCTCAATATCAACAGTGCCTGAAATTATGACTCATTATTGAAGAGTGAAGTCAGACTAACTAGATTACCTTAGCCTCAGTTCCAAATTCCCAAAGGTAAAGATTCTGGTGTGTGCAGCTGAAATTAGTACCCTCCCCCAAATCACTGGATTTGGTTAAGGGTTTGAGGTCTCAATGTTTGAACATGGCTGCCCCTACCCATTGAAACCATATGAATAAGAGTCTGCGGCATTGAATTAGAAGGTGCTGAATATAAAAACTGGGAGCTATTGAGCAGACAAAATGATAGATTATCTCATCTTTGTTCATTGGTGGATAACTTGATTAATCTAACATTTTTGAGAAACCTTCTGTATTCAATGGTCTATGCTATATGTTTCAGGTAATGCAAGGGGCTATAATTTAACCTTTGCTCTAAGGGGAGACAGAATTTAGCTAAGAGGTCAAGACCTGGGCACAAGAAAACTTACTCTACAACCCAAGTAGTGCATGTCAAGTGTCAGTAAGTGGAATGAACAATCAGTGTCACATAACCTGTATCATCAACACTAAGAGCAATACCCACAAAGCATTCATTTTTACGTCCCTCCTAGAGATGCCACAGGTAGAGATCTTATCTGCTCTATCATAAGGTACCCACTCCTCTTATTAGAAACCTTTGCACACCTTTATTTGAGGTATTTGTATCAGGAATCACTATGCAGTTTCTGGGAAATGAGTATTTGTGAATATTGTGATTCTTAATTCAATTGAACAACCAAATTTTTAAAACACCTTTGGCAACTCTGCAGGACCTAGTTTCTATTATGCATACTAATTCTATTCCTGATATGATTTTATTTTTTCTATGCTTGTTTCTCCACTGACTTTCCCCAGTTATTTACATTTTCACACTGTAGTATTAGTGTATATATTTCCATGTATTATATGATATATTTCCATAAGTTTCCACAAGTCCTTTCTTTAAAACAGGATGTAACCAACCAAAGAAAACCTAAATTTTGCCTTTTAGAGTTTATAGATAGAGGACTGACTACAGGAAGTCAGGGCCAGAGGAGGCCTTATAACCATATTTTGCCTTGGTCCCCTCTGAATTTTTACCATCTATATTTGGGCAGTGGGGAGAACACAAATTAATTGGGATTAAGTTACTAGGAAGACCTTTCCTAACGGTCCATTTTTTTTCCCCTCAACAGACACGATTCCTTATGGTATTCAATGGAAATGCTACTTAATAATCTGGGTAGTTGTCCAAATATCTAAGTTATTTTGATGGCATAGACATGACAGTGGTTTTCCAGGGCAGCCCTTCAGCAAAGATGTTTAAGATGGTTGCCTAGGAAATAATGGAATTTGAAAACGGTGAGGAATTCTTTTTTTATTTTGGCTTTTTCTATAGAGAGTTCAGCTGTTCAGAGCATCTGTGTCTGGTTAGCTCAGTTCATTAGAGCCTGGTGCCAGTGACACCAAGGTCATGGACTTAATCTCCCAGTGCACTCCTTGACTTGGTTTCTGTGCCTTGGCTGATGACTATGCTCCTAGACACCTGCCTCAAACATGTGGGACATGCAGTCCATGGGAGTTGTTGGCGATAACTCTGTGAGGGCTAGTGCTTAGTACCATCTCGGGGCCGAAGTCTTCCAAAAGCATCCCTTTAAAGTTCACTGGATGCCAAAGTTATCACTTGTTTACCTTCTGTGGGCTAGTTAATTTCTCTCTCTCTCTCTCTCTCTCTCTCTCTCTCTCTCAAGCTCTCTTTCCAATACCAATGAAGAAGAGTAACTCAACACACAGACTGTCTTTGTGATGGGTCAGTTAAACCAACTTGCCTTCTTTGCATGCAGAGAGGACAGTGCCTGCATTGAGGTGAGATACCCAGAACGTTGCTGGTTCTTTAGTTGGATACATGTACTCTGGGATCATCAATCAATTCTCATTTGATTCCACAAAGCCCCTTGACTGAACAGCATCCAGGCCTCTCCGACCAATATGACTCATGGGACACTTGTGATTAATACCAATCAGGTTAATGGCTTAGCTATAGTTAGTGGTGCTGGCTCTGTAGCGGCAACAACAAGAATTAATAACAAATCCCCACTTGTTTTTGCAAATCAGAGGGAAGATGCGAAGGGCTTGACAAGCTCTAATCTTTATGATTTAATGGAATCGTGTTAGAGCACAGAGACTGTGGAGATCGGGAAACTGCAAAAAATTCTGTGTCACATCCCTGGCTTTAAAGATCTGAGCTCTTTCTAATACTCTGTCAACAGCTCACTGTCACTGGGGCTTTACAGGACAGGACAGCCCTGGTGACAAACCATCTAGAAAAAAAGATACAAGAGCGAGTGGTTCATTAGTGCAGATAACACACATGAGGCTTAATCTCTATGGAGGGGGACAAAAAATTTAACAGGCATCTTATCATAATGAGCTGGAAAGTATGTCTTAAAGGCACAGGGGATGATTCATTTTGTCTCTGTTGGTGACCTTTACTGATTCAATGTCACACACTAAATGCTGAAGTATTCAGCTTTGGGCAGTCCCCAGGATAAGGCATTGGGATTTTCTGTAGTCAACTGCAATGTGAACCAAACCTCCAAATGTCAAGCTTTAGTGAAACTTGAAGCGGGCTCCCAGAATCCTTGAAATACTTAGCATTGAGGCTATCATTTGCTGCAGGGAAGGTTAAGATTGGGTTGATAGGGGTTGCGGGGAGGTGGAGGAAACCCTACATGAGTAAGGAGCTAGAGTGTGGTGTGTGAGGGTGGACAGCAGCGCGGGCAAAGTAGGGGAGGGGACCAGTAAAATCGTGCTGTATTTGAGCTGCTGCCACAATGGACCCGGGAAAAAAAGAAGGCAAATACATGCGTGACTGTAGCATGATTTGGACAAAAAAATCCCAGCTCCCAACTGACAGGCAAAGAAACAAAGTTCAATCTATCAGGGGAGAAGATGAGCAAGAACTGAGGGGGACGTGTGATGGCTGGCCAAGCACTTCTAAATTGTCGTGGTAAACCAGAGTTCAGGAATTTGTTTATACAGAAGAAGACAATGCAACTGGAGTTGGGGGAACCCTGGTAGAGAAGGCTGTTTCCAAGTGGATACCAGGCAGCAAGATGCCGCAGCCATGGTCATAAGATTCATTACAGACGTGACCTGGGAGTGAAGAAGAGGTTTTCAAGTCTCTGCCTTAGTCCCCGATAGATGGTCAGAACCTCTGAAGACAGAAATCCAGATTGAAAAACTTAGACACAGAACTGAAGTAGGCAGTACTGGATGGCATTTACAAAACCTGCCTTGAGTGCTCCTTGTGTTTATTTAATTCCCCTAAATGTAGGTGTCTAGTTCTTTAATGTTAGAATATAACCTTACTGTAGCGTGTGCCATGTGACAATTAACATTGCTGCAAGAATCAAATATGTGCTCAATTAAATCTCCCTGTTTTTTTCACAATCTTACTTTAATTCTGAACTATTTGTTCTTGGGCTCCGAAAATGATAGGCTCAGAGATAAATGGTAGTGGATGGGCCTCAAAGACCATAAAAAAAGGATTTTGAAGGATTGGCTCTGTACAAAGAATCCTCTCACAAAGGATACAGACAGTGATGGATCAGCCGCAGGTTTATGGATTGTTTTTACCACCACTTCAGTGGGAATTTTCTCTATGCCTACTTCTCAAATGACAACAGACAGACACAATCTAGATGGCATCCTTAACACTGAGGCTGATACAGCGTGTCTGCATGAAACCTAGCCAGTGCCCTTGATAGGCACTTCTATGTGGAGGTCTGTTTGGTCTATGATCCATTTGGCTGCATTTGGATTCATGTGTCCACACTCCCCTGCTCTCCACAATCCAGTTACTCAATGGAAAGAGCTTTGGTGACTCTGCTCCTGCCAGAAGAGAGAGCATCTAGATGAAAATCATCTTCTGAGGGCGCCTGGGTGGTTCAGTCGGTTAAGCATCCGACTTCAGCTCAGGTCATGATTGCACAGTCTGTGGGTTCAGGCCCCGCATCAGGCTCTGTGCTGACAGCTCAGAGCCTGGAGCCTACTTCAGATTCTGTGTCTCCCTCTCTCTCTGCCCCTACCCTGCTCTCTCTCTTTCTCTCTCTCTCAAAATAAAATAAAGACATAAAAATGAAAAAAAAAAAAGAAAATTATCTTCTCTTACCTATTCTAGCACTCAGGAATCCACGTCTCTAATAACAACAGATTACTATTAACAACAGCAGAGTATCCATAATTCAGCCACTAGCTTCATCTGGCTATTTAGTTTAAATTCATGTAAACAAAATGAAATGAGGAATTGTTCTTCAGCCCCACTAGCCGTGCATCTCAAGTGATGAGTTAGCCACAGCAGCTGGTAGTTAGCCTACTGGACAAAAGCAGAATAGCACAGTTCTATTACACAGAACACACTACTGGACAGAAATGGATGAGACCGAGGACCATTCGTCTTTGTACCTAGCCCACGTTGGTGGCTTGTTGGTTACCTACTACATGCTTGATCAACTAGAACAGATATTGAGCTCAATTATTTTCCATCTGCCTCTCCCACCACCCCTACGTTCTCTGTGACTTAGGCTTCCTTCCCAGCTCCTCTTTGTTTCAAACTCCTTCTAGACAAGCTGAAAGTAGACCTGTTTATACATTCTCTCCCTCTCTCTCTCCTCTCAGTCTCTCTCCTTCTTTCAAGGCTTGTTTGGCCTGGGATAGTCTTTGTACTGATACTAAGCTCTCAGAGAGTATGATTGGTCCTATGATTGTTTTGCCTTGTGTGTAGTGAGAACAAAATCAGAAGAGGGGAGGTGGTGGGAAAACTGGGGAACATTTGCTTTGGGTGCCTACTTGTGCCATTCTGAGTGGGGAAGGGGGAGATGGGAAGACACTGGGTAGCTGTGTGAAGGCCCGGCTCACTTGGCTCTCCTCTGTCATCCAAAGGGAGAGAACTGTGGAGGAAGCTGACATTGATTAAACCCCCCACGGTGATCTCAGCACCTCACAGCAAACACATGAGGCGGGTTTGGTTTTCCACATTTAGAGAAAATTTTAGAGACATTTAGGGAATGAAGATTCAGAAAGGTTAAGTGATTTGTTCAAGGTCTCACAGCTAGTAGGAAGCACGGCAGATATCTTACAGTGAGTTCTTTTCTTTTTTTAATGTTTGTTTATTTATATCCAAATTTAAGTTAGTTAACATACAGTGTGGGAGTGTGGGTTTCAGGAGTAGAACCCAGAGATTCATCTCTTACATAGGACACCTTGTGCTCATCCCAACAAGTGCCCTCACCCATTTAACTCACCCTCCCCCACCTCTGTCTGTTCTCTGTATTTAAGAGTCTCTTATAGTTTTCTTCCCTCTCTGTTTTTATCTTATTTTTCCTTTCCTTTTTTATGGTCATCTGCTGTGTTTCTTAAATTCCACAGAGTTCATTCCTTTTCAAGGATATGGGCTTTTTCTATGACTTGGAGACTTTGGGCGGGCTGGAGACTTAAGCTTGGTCCTTGACCAAGAGTCATCCTGGGTGTAGCAGTCCATGTCCTGTGAGGAAGAAACTGTGGGTACTCACACAGCTGGAGAGGAATTCACAAGCCTAGGCTCTGTTAGCTCGGGCAGTGCCCTGGCAGGTGGAAAAAAAGGAAAGGAGATTATCCTCTGCCTGTTGTGAAATATAGATTGTTGCTTTTGTAAAATGCTTGTTGTATTACTCTCCACCAGCTACACTTCAGCATAAGGCAGGACAAGATCCTCGGTGTCTGGCTGGTACAGAGTTCATTCTCACACAGGATCCTCCCTTCTCTCTGGCCATTGCTATGGCCAGTTCTTTGATGGAATTAGAATGGAATTAGAAAAGCTTCTGGTTGTGGGATGCCTCCACCACATGAAAATCAAGACTGCCTCCTATCACTGGTATTTCTGGCCTCAGATTTATATTTGTAAGCTGTTTAGTAATTTTTAACATTGTTCATGTGCATTTCACATGATTCTCACTAATATCCGATGCATTGATATAATCATTCTTTTTTCCAGATGTGCAAAACAACAGTTTTTCTCATCGTTTTCCCCATGAATAAATAGGAAATTAAAAAAATAGAAAATCCAGACACTTCTGTGTCCATCACCTTTGGCCTACTGTGTCCATCACTTATGTCTTACTCTTGGTCTGGAAATCTCTAGCTTCCAAATTGTGGAAGTTATTGACCAAGGTCTGAGGGGCTTGTGATAATAAATATACTTCAAAGTTACCAAAGTCAAGGAATACAGAAGGTCTAGAACCTGGAAGCCAATGTCCTGCCACCAAGCAGAAAGGATTTGGAAACAGTCCTTCATAAATCGGTTAGTTAAATAAAACAAGCAATCAACCAACTCACCAATTCAGCTCCAGAAAGCAAACTAGTGGCCTGATTTCCCCCACCACCCACTACCATATTCAAAGGCCATTGTGGTATCAGGTTTAAATTGCTGCGATTAAAAGAAGAGTAAAATTGCAGCATTGCCTAGAGAGTCATTATAAAAAAACACAAAAGTTTTGCAAGAAGCCATCTAGTAAAAGCCAAGTTCTCTTCCACAGCTGGGTAAACTAAGGCTCATTTGGGAAACAAAACTTGGCCTGCCTATCTCCATTACATTGCCGACTCAAGAGATGAAATTTAGATGCAAACTAGAATTATTAAAAACTATCTGTGTTATGTGATATTTTAAAGAGTCAACTATCTGGTGAGTATTTCATTCCTATTATGTGCCTTATGCCCTCTGCATGGTTGTTCTACAAACTGATTCACAAAAATAAATCCATGCAGCATAACCTGAGACAAGAAATAAATGGTTCCTTCTTCCTTGGATTATTCAGGTAATTGCTTCAACACTCCCCTCCATGGCACCTGGCTTTAATTGTCTTCCAAGGCCAAGGGCATCAGGAAATGCAAACCTAAGCTATACTCTCCTTAGATGTTTCCCCAGAGAAAGACCCCCACCACGTGGAAAGAAATGAAGAATCATCTCACATCAAGAAATTTGCCTTCAGAGGAGTAGGGCTGGTGAGAAGCCTTTTACAACATTTTCCAGGATGGCATTAGATCCATTAATTACCTAATTCTCTGTGCCTTATTAGCTCTCTTAGAACCCTTTAGATGCCTCTAATTCCCTTATCCTAAAGGCTTCAGAATTGGGGCTACTAGTCCTTTGGTCCCAATTAGGTCCACATGTGGCATATTGTGCTGTAGATCTCTGCAGCATGTTTACACTAATTATGAACATTAATTATAGGGGAGCCCTGGGAGCTTAATGCCCATTCCGAAGTCATGCATGGAGCTGAGTGGAGTTTACAATCTTGGAAGCACAGCAAAGCAAGCCCAGATTATATGAAGTCAAGAAGGAGAAAGAGAAACAGACATGGAAACAACCAGAGAGGCAAGAATTTCTAAGAAAGAAGGAGTCCTGAACACAAGAGATTAAAAAAGACAGATCCCACTTCATTTGCATAAATGCAGCATAGTATCAGCATTGAACATTAAAAAAAACCCTCAACATCCAGCCAAAACCCCTAGAAATCCTTCTTCTCTAAGGTTAGAATTCATCCCAGAAGACCAGCATGGGTGGGCTGAGTCTGCAGGGGAGGGGTCAGTAACCTTAACTGCAGGGAGCACAGAGCTTAAAGCTGGTATCCAGAGAGGGCTCTAGTGGGAAATAATTAAACTATAAAGATATTTTAAAATCATATTTATTCATTCACTCGCAGAATGCATACAGTGTGTTGAGTTCTGTATTAAGTACCAGTGGCTAACACTTGTTGCACGTTTGTTACATGTCAGATGCTATTCTAAACACCTTACACCCATTTGCCACAAAAGGTCAGTGATAGTATCATCGCATTTTATGTAAGAGGAAATTAAGGCATAGAAAAGTTCATATACAATTTCTCAGGAACACAGCTAGCAGGTGTCTGATTCAGGGTCCAAATCCAGGCAGTCTGCCTCCTAAGATCACACGAATGAATACCTTGCTATTCTGTCTGAACTGGGTATGAAAAGGTAAATGGAGCATGATTCCAGCCATAGAGGAATTCCAAGCCTAGAAGATTCAGACATATACATAATTATACATCGTGGGCACACTCCAGGGTCTTGGATGATACAGGATCCTATTCCTTCATGTCCAAACAACGCCACTGCTCCTCTTTTCTCTGCATGATCAAGTTTTCTTTCTCTACTGTTATTCTCACTGGCATACAAATACATGACAGACTCTCTCAATATTAAGAAAAAACATTTTAATCTCCTCTCCCATTCTAACTACTGCCCTTGTTTCCCTGTTTCTCTTTATAAAAACAAAACAAAATCAAGCAAGTAGACCCAGCACACCAGCCTTTGAGGGGTTGTCTTTACTGTCCTACTTCTCATTCTCTCTTAATTCCATTTTTATCAAGTAATTCTCCCCACCATGCCTAAGATATTGTTAAAGGCACTAAAGATTAGCCTGTTTCTGGGGCTCTGGGGTGGCTCAGTCAGTTAAGCAACAGACTCTTGATTTTGGCTCAAGTCGTGATCTCACAGTTTGTGGGATCAAGCCCGGCATGGAGCTCTGTGCTGACAGTACAGATCCTGCTTGAGATTCTCTCTCTCCCTCTCGCTGCCCCTCCTTCTCTCGTTTACATGTCTTCTCTCTCTTTCTCTCTCCCTCTCAAAATAAATAAATATACTTAAAAAAATACCCTTAGCCTGTTTTCAATACTAGTGGTTAATCCTCAGTCCCCATCTGCATTTCCCTGTCTTTTTGACTTGTCAGAAACCACGCTCTACTCATTTCCCTCCTACCTCATTGGCTGCTCCATTTTGGTCTTCTCTGCTAGTGTATCACAGGACTCTGACCTCAGACCTCCCCTCTACTCTTTTGACACTTTCACTATGCGACCTCAATTTCCTTCCTGGTGGAGGTACTTGCCACATTTCATCAAATGTAAGACACAAATGCTTTCACCTTTTACATCTCCAGAATGAAATGCCTCCTCAAATACTTGTCATCATCTAGACAGCAGTCTTGATTTAGTCCTTCACTGTCTGCATTGTGAGAGCTTGGTCTCTGTTGTTAATATTAATTCAGTAGAAATATATGGCTGAACGGCACTGAACATGTTGGGTTTATGTTTAAAATTAATCTAAAAATTAGTACTGTGGTTTGGCATTGAAAGAAAATCATTATTATATATGCAAAAAAGTATGGAACTAGAGCAATGTGAAAGAACATGAAATGAGAGGGGCACTTGGGTGGCTCGGTTGGGTAAGCATCCAACTTTGGCTCATGTCATCATCTTGCGGTTTGTGAGTTTGAGCCCCGTATCGGGCTCTGTGCTGACAGCTCAGAGCTTAGAGCCTGCTTTAGATTCTGTGTCTTTCTCTCTCTCTGGCTCTCCCCTGCTCTCACTTTGTCTCTCTCTCGCTCTCAAAAATAAACATTAAAAAAAATGTTTAAAGAAGAACATGAAATGACAAAACTTCAACTTTCCTTCTTCAAACGATACCGAACTGCTTTATGAATTTTTAGAGATACCTTCAGGAGAAGCTCTTTTATATTTAGTTGCTGAGATATCTACACAAGGTTTACCTATCTCATTTTTATCAATGCAAGTGGAGGCAGGAGAAGTCATCAAATGCTTTAGAAAAAATAATCCAAGTAACTTACAAGTGACACCAATTCATACATAAAGCAGGACTATTATTAAGTTATATCACAGCTTAATTGGTAGGGTTTTTTTTTTCAAGGTTGCTATTTGTTTTTGTTTTTTTAATTCCAGTTAGTAAGATTTCTTATTTTATTTTGTTTTGTTTTGCTTAAGGCATCTTAAAATCAATAGGGACTTTGATTTGATGAAATATGGAACATACTGATAATTCTCATATTTAAAATATCCAAAATTGGGGCCCCTGGATGGCTCAGTTGGTTGAGCGCCTGACTTCAGCTTGGTCATGATTTCATGGTTCGTGAGTTCGAGCCCTGCATCGAGCTGTGTGCTGGCAACTCAGAGCCTGGAGCCTGCTTTAGATTCTGTGTCTCCCTCACTCTCTGCCCTTCCCCTGTCTCTGTCCCCCTATCTTCCAAAAATAATTTTAAAAAGGTTAAAAAAAATTAGGAAAAAATATACAAAATCAATTTTCTTCTGTGATTCAGATGTATACATTTAACTGTCTCCTCAATACATGCACTTGGATGTCTAGTAAACATTTTAAAATCGAGATGTCCACTGAATACTCTGGGTTACCTATTTTCATTCCCAACTCACTTTCTCTCAATATTAAAAATAAAACAAAAAACATTGTGTCACCACTCATCAGTTGCTTAGGCCAAACACCTGGGAGTTATCCTTGATTTCTCCCTTCTTTTTAAAAAATGTTTATTTATTTATTCTGAGAGAGAGAGTGAGAGTGCATGCAAGCAGCGGAGGGGCAGAAAGAGAATCCCAACCAGGCTCCTAGCTGTCAGCGCAGAGCTCCACCTGGGGCTCAATCTCATAAGCTGCAAGATCATTACTTTTGCCAAAATCAAGAGTCAGACATTTTAACCTGCTGAGCCACTACATATCCAGTCAATCTGAACATTCTGTCAGGTGTCCTTTCCCACATATCCCAAACCCTGACACTTCATGCCATCTCCATTGCTCTCTGATAGTCTGAACCATCATCATTTCTTCCTCCTCCTCCTTCTGTCTGACACTGTAGCATCCAGAATGAACTTAAAATGTAATTAAAATCATGGTACTCTCTTGTTTAGCACTCTGAAAAAAATGCATAATAATGACAATAATAAACTCAGTGCATATCCTCAACAGCAGAATGGAGGAAAGAATAAGTAAACCTGAAGATTGACTGGAAATCATTACAGACAGAAAACAGACTGAAAAAAGCAACGAAAGGAACCTCAGCGACCTGCAGAACTGTAACAAAAGTTCTGAAACCGGTGTCATCAGAATCCTGGGAGGACCAGAGACACAGAGTGGCCTGAAGAAGTCATGAAGGAAATACTAGTTGAACACATTCCAGATTTGGCAAAAGTCATAAAACAGAATCAAGAAGCTGAATGAGTCCCAAACAATATAAACTGAAAACAAATCTGAACTTCTAAAAACCAGAGACAGAGGAAAACTATACCAACAGCAGCAAGAGAGAAGCAATACCTTACCTATGAGGGAAAGAGTTCGAATGATAGTGGATTTCTCATTAGGAGGCATGGAGGTCAGAGGACTTGGCATAATGGTTTTGATAGAGAGCAAAAACGTGAGCAGGGGAGGGTTATGGAGAGAATCCCAAGCAGGCACCACACTTGGCAACAGAGCCCAATGTGGGGCTCAGCCTCATGACCACGAGATCACGACCCAAGCCGATATCAAGAATTGGTTGTTCAACCAACTGAGCCGTCCAGGGTCCCTGGCAAAACATTTTTTTTAAGTGCTAAGAGAATAACTGTCAGCCCAGAATTCTATATCCAGTAAAAGTACCTTTCTGGTAAGAAGGAAAAATAAGAAACACTCCAAGCTGAAGGAAAACAGAGAATTTTTCACCAGAGGGCCTACCTTAAGTGAACGAATAAAGGACTATTCTAAACTGTAAGGAAATAATAAAAAAGGAATCTTGGAATATCAAAAAGGGAGAAAGATTCAGAGAAAGAGTAAAAACATTGGTAAATCCAATACATGTTCCTTCCTTTGAGTTTTCTCGAGACTATTTAACACTTCAAGCAGAAGACAAGACGTACATAGTAGAAAGGAAGAAATAAACGTTCCTTTTCTGCAGATAGCATGGTCATATACATAGAAGAGCCCAGAGATTCTCAAAAAAAAAAAATCCTAAAACTAATAATAAGTTCAACAAGGCTGTAGATAAATATCTAATTTAAAAAAGGCTTCACAGGTGTTGATATACAAACTTGTCTAGGACCAGTGTTCTGAAAACTACATGTTCTGAAAGAAATCAAAGATCAAAAAAAATGGGGAGATATATTATGGATTGGAAGATTCAATATATTAAAGATGTCAATTCTCTCAACCTGGCATACAGGTTGAACACAATTCCTATCAAAATTTGGGCAAGCGTTTTATAGATATAGAAAAACATGATTCTAAAATGTATAGAAAAATTAAGCAAAAAACCAAAATAAAACCAAAAACCAGACCAAACATAACTCTATGCTAGCTAAAACAAATTTGCAAATAGAGAATAGTGTGGAAAAAATCCATCTTCCCTATTTCAAGTTGAAGTGCTCAAGAGATTGTGGTAGAGGGAAAGACAGGTGGATTTATGGGACAGCATAGAAAGTAGCCTTTTCACTGAACAGTGCTAGAGAAACTGGACATATGTAAAACAAAACAAAACAAAACAAAAAAACAAGAACTTTTGCTCTTCAAAGGCCTTGCAACGAAGATGAAAGAGCAAATTGTATACTGAGAAAAAAATATTATCAGATCATCTATCCATCAAAGGACTAGTATCTAGAATATAGGAAGAATTTGCCAAGACTCAAAAAAAAAAAAAAAAAAAAAAGCCCAACCAATCTAATTAGAAAATGGGCAAAATATAGGAAAAGACATTTCACTAAAAAATTATATGTGGATGGCAAACAAACACTTAAAAAGTGTTCACTCTCATTAGACATTAAGGAAATGCAAATTTAAACTACAATGAGATATCAAAACATACCGATTACCTTGAACAGGTGAATATTTTAACAAACTGCATATCCATATATACCATGGAACACGACTCAAATACAAAGGAACAGGCGACTGATACCTGAACAATTTGGATCAATCTCCAGAGAATTATATTCAGCAAAAAAAAAAGCCAATCCCAAAAGGTTATATACTGTGTGCTTTCATTTATATAAGGATATTGAAATAACTAATTAAAGAAATATAATAATTTATATTACTGTGCTAATTACAGCACATCACTGGTTGTCAGAAGCGAAGGACCAGGGAAGAAAAGATAGAGGAGAAAAGGGGCATGGATATAAAAGGCCAATATGAGGGATCCCTGTGAAGGTGGAAATGTTCTGTTTCTTTTAATTTTATTCTTAAGTTTTATTTATTTTTGAGAGACAGAGCACAAGCAGGGGAGGGGCAGAGAGAGCAGGAGACACAGAATCCGAAGCAGGCTCCAGGCTCCGAGCTCTCAACACAGAGCCTGACACATGGCGTGAGGCTCAAACCCATGAACCATGAGATCATGACCAGAGCCCAAGTTGAACACTTAATTGCCTGAGCCACCCAGGCACACCTGGAAATGTTCGGTTTCTTGACTGTATCCACGTCAGTATCCTGGTTGTAATATCGCTATGGTTGTGAGGGAGATTACTCCCTTATGTGAAGATAAAAATTCTTTCTAAATAAAAATAAAATTTCAAGGTAACACTATCAAGTATAACAGAGGTTTTCATGAAAGTTGATAAACTAAGGCTAAAACTGGGGTATCAGAGCAAAAACCAAGAACATCTAAGAAGATTAAGATATGTATATATTTATCAGTGCCTATTGAAAAATACATTAATTGAGACAGTGATGTATGGGCATAGGAATGGTCAAAAAAAAGACCTATGAAATAGTAGACTATAGTTAGAAATGAACTCTTGCCTGTACAGACAAAGCATATTACACAGTGGTATTTTTTTTCCAGAGTGGTATTTTAAATCACTGGAACAACATAGTGTGATTAACAGATAATGCTAGGATCACTTAATATATTAAATATACATCCCACACATTCACCAAAAATCAATTCCAGGTATATCTAAAACCTTATGTGAAAAGCAAATTGATTTTCAGAGCAGAACATAAAACAATATCTTTGTGAACCTGCAAGGTAAAAGGGATTTTTCTAAACAAGAACATACCCCCACACACAATAAACCATAAAGGAAAAGATTGACAACTTTGACCATATTAAAATTAAAATCTTCTGCACAACAAAAAAAAGTCATAACGGGAATGAAAAGATAAGTATTTGTAACACCTACAAAGATCAGTGACCAGAATAATAAGCACTCTTTTAAAGAGGACGATAAAAATCATCCAGGAAAAACAAAAAGGGGAAAAAAAAGATTTGAACAGAAAATCTGTAAACGTGGAAACATGAGTGGTCAGCAAACATATGAAAAGAAGTTCAATCTCATTTGTAGTCTGGGAAATATAAATTAGAACCAGAAGGTGTAAATTAAAACCACAATGCGGGGGAAGTGAACTATCATTCAGGGTTACTCAGTATAAAAATTGGCTCCTTGGAAGGCAATTTGGCACAATCTAATATAATCAAGGATATGAATGCTTTAAAAGTCCGTGACTCTTCTTCTAGAGAATTTCTTGCATTACATGCTCATGTAGATATATATAAAAATGCCTATTGAGGCATTGCTGGCTATTTTTTCTCTCTCCCGCCGTCTGCCCAGCGCAAGAAGAGCTGCCCTGAATTAAAAACAACTTAAATATCATCAACAAAGGAGGGATAAACTGTGGTGTATCATATAGTGGAATGACATTCGGATAATAAAATAAACTCCATGTATCTATAATGATATGACCTACTTTAAAAATAATGTTAAGTGAAAAAAAAAGCTGGTTGCTTATAAATACATATAGTTCCCATATAAGTTCTACATACAACTACAATTTATATATAATTCAAAATATACAAAGCAATAGTAAAATAGGATTCTAGATACATCGGTAGGTAGTAAAAGTATAAAAACCTTGCTAATGATACACCACCAACTCCAGGCTACTGATTGCTCATGGGGAGAGGGAAGATGAATGTGATTCGCTACATTATAGCTTTGATGTCTTTGAAAATAAAAAAAATATGTATACACATGGAGCTAATACAACAATGCATTAGCGTTTGATACATTTTGATGTTGGTTTTATTGGGTTTCTTATGTTAGTTCCAGTATTCTTTGTTTATTCTAATTTTTTTCTTAGGTAAAATGTGAACGAAGTTTCCAAAATGCAGTAAGCATTGCTAAGAAAGTCATTCAAACTGGCACGGAAGGACATGGAAGAAGAGGGGCCTATCTATGGGTCTCTAGTTTGAATTCTCCACATGTTATGAACCTTAGACTCTTGTCAATTGCAATGGGTAAACAACAACTGGACCACTTCCTTGAACACCTTCTTCTACTTGGGGCTGAAATAGAGAGAACATAACATATGTTAGCTCAAGAGCCAATGGTGTGTTAGAGAGTTTAACTCTGTGGGCACCAATCATAATTCTTTCAAAAGAAGTCGTGTAAACCTTGTGGGGTTTGCCTTTATAAGCCTGCTATCCCCACTTGGAATTTGGAGCACACTTTTGATTTGGGTGGGCGTTGTGTTCCCTATATTGCAATCCCTAACACCCCAAATAAATGCTTTTGGTTACTTCACAATCTGTGTCTTCTTGATGGGCAAAACTACTGAAATTCCAAACTGAAGAGGCCCTTCACATACCTAGCCAGCCTGCTTCCGGTAGAGTTCTCCTTTGAAATTAAGGAAGCATTTTATGCTTTTCAGTGAGTTGAGGATTGCATTTTTGCCCTAGAATTCGGCATTAGTGGTCATGGCTACTGTTGGTTGTTTCTGGGTTCCTTAAATCTGCCCTTGCCAACCCACATACAGGGTCTGCATTAAATTCTCTTTGGATAAGCCATCAGAGTGTGATTATGGTTCCCTGCTGTGACCCTACTTGCTTTCTCTGTGAAGATGTTGGACAAAGAATTCCCTGGTACTCTCAAATATTTCTAGAACACAGGGTAGAATAATAGGAAATTCCTGCCTACAAAGGCCAGGCCTCTTCTCCTACCATGGTTTTCTGGCTGGGCAAGTGGTCTTTCTTACATCTCTGTGGGAAAGAGTAACAAAATAGAAAACATGGGGCACCTGGGTGGCTTAGTCGGTTGAGCAACCGACTTCGGCTAAGGTCAGACCTCCCGTTCCTGAGTTTGGTTCGAGCCCCGCGTCAAGCTCTGTGGTCAGCACAGAGCCTGAAGCCTGCTTCCAGTTCTGTGTCTCCTCTCTCTGCCCCTACCCTTCTCATGCTGTGTCTTTAAAAAAAAAAAATAGCACAAAACGGGAGCTAGTCTGAGCTGACTTTCCAGCCAGCCTCCGCTTGCTGCTTATTAACTGGAAAATCCTGGGGAACTGCCTCACCACTCTATTCCTCAGTTTTTTCATCCAGAAAGTGGGTTTATTAACACTTATGTTACAGGGATATCGTGAAGATTAAGCGAAACAAAGCAACGTGCAAACTGCTCCAAGTCTAAAGCTTCATGCGCTCTCAAATCCGATCTGCAAGGAGTTGGTAACTCCAGATAGATCCAAGGCTTGAATCTCTTCGCCTTTCACTGGCTTACTTTGTTTCAGATCGGTTTGATTGTCTGCTTCCTTTATCCAGGGCCTCCTAAAGGAGGCAGCCGTGTAATAATAACAACAAACAAGTTAGGACGAATTAGCTTCCCATCTCTCTTGTAAATGTCGACAGGTCCCATCCTTATATTACAATCTCAATTAAAGGGAAATTCCCCACCAAGCCATAAACCTAAAATGAAAAAAACCCTATAGGGATGAATAAGCCTCTTCCGTGAACAAACCTGCTATTTATCCTTTTTTTGTCACCGCTTATGTGCGCTCAAATCCCTGCTGAACCAATCCTGCACGCTGATGAAGAAGTAAAGCTACGGGCATCCATCGATGGGTCTGTCAAGATGTTACTTGTAAGGAGTCTCCCATGGATTTGATTATTATTGGGTATTAATTATTAATGGCATTTCCTGCAGGAGGCCTGCGTGGGGTTCTTTCCCCCCAACCTCTATTTTGAACTAGAATTAAAAAATAACCAAAAATCTCCCCCAAAGGAGCGGAAGGGGGAGGGGGAAAGGAAGGAATTAAAGGTATCCCTCCGCAGCCTTTTACCACTGGCACTCCTTGATATTCTGGAGCTGTGCTCATAATTAAGTGTGGGGGAAGCAGGCTTCCGCGCAGCTTCCTGGGCCCTTCCAGCTGCAACCCCCCCCCCCCGCCCCCCGTTCAGAGCCACAAAGGAGGAACAAAGCGCCCCTCGCCTTGTGCCTCCATCCAGCTCTAACCTTGTCTTCTTTGGCAATTAATTTCCTCTGATGGTTATGTTAATTTTTATGGCTTCCTAATGATCAGAAATATTTGGCAGATTAACATCATTTACCTTTCCTCTCCCTGGAGGGGGAAGAGCCAGGGAGGGGGCTGAATGGTGAGAAACAGCTGGGAAAGGCAAGAGGGAAAAATCAGAATTCCTCGCTAAGCGTGTCAGTGGGGCAGTGAGAGGTGGGCACCCAGGAAGGCTAAAATCAAATTAAAAATTACAACCTCTCCCACCCCGTGTAGTTTTCTCCTTTATTCACTGATGACAATCCATATGTTGCTTCCTAGCGCTGCTATAAGATGGCTACACCTGTCAGGGTGTCTGGGAGGCAAAGACAGAGCAGATGTTAAGATTTGTGCCATGCAAGGGACAAATACATCTTGTCTCCCAGAAAGTGGCGTGCTCATGAGTGTCCTGAAGGGGTCCCTCCTCCATTGCTAGGCTCCCTTTCTCCATCAGGCAGTGAGTGGTCCCTGCGTGGTGCCGCAGATGGAAAGATGGAATTTAATTTTACTGGCGTTCAGTCAAAACAGAATAATGTGTTTAATATCCCTGCAGTGTAAGTGAAAGGGAGAGATTCATGAACTCATGGGAGGCAAGGGATTCCAGGCAGTGCTTTGATATCCCCTAGTATATATAAACATAGAAATCACAGTGGAGAATATGGATAAATCCAGGTTAAGAGCCCCACCTGCTACCCCAGGTTGCTACTTTAAGTTCAAGTCTTTCTGACAAAGGTATGACACTCACCAAGAGAACAACTGAATTAACACAAAAGTGGTCAGATGATCTGAGCTTAATCCCAGAGAAGGGTGATTTGGCCGCAGAGTCTAGGAAGGAGATAAATGTTCCCGAGTGGCAGATGTATTAAGTAGGACAGAGCTCACAACGAAGTCACTAGAACCTCCACTGTATGTTTCATTCACAATCCAGGGGAGAGTAATCACACAGCTCTAACTTTGCTTATAAAATAACAACACTCCATGTACATGAGGGGAAAAATCTGGAAGTAAATATGCCAACATGCTACAGGTAGTTGAATTAGGATGGTAGAATTGTGAACAACCATTGTCTTTTATGATTGTTTTCTTGTTTTTTCTAGTGCAATTATGTAATTTTTAAATAATAATGTGTGTGTGGGGGGGGATTCTCTACTTTTGGTGTGCATCAGAATCACATAGGGAGCTTGTTAAAGATGTGGATGCCGGGGCCCCTCTTGAGACCTCCTGAAATCAGTAAGACAATAAAATAAAAGTAAAATAAAAGGACATAAAAATGCAGACCTCTCCCAATGTAAAGTGAGGGTTCCCAGGTGTGTTTACGTGACGTGGACTTGTCCAGCAAGCTGTCCCCTGTGATCTTCATTATGTTCATGTCTGCTTCCTCCAAGCTTTTTGCCAAAAACCAGTGCTTTCTATGTAATTTTCCCAGAAAACATTTACAACCATGTATATATCTGGTTTTCTCCCTAAAAATGTCTTTAAGTTCTATACTTTTCTCTCTTGGATGTGATTTTTCAATATCAAAACTACAATGTCTGCGGAAACTCAACTCATCCCTGCCCTTTGCCCATGCACGTATACACACTTCTATACCCACGACCTCAAAGATGAGCCAACACATACATGATTCCCTTACTGTTACATCAATTCAGCTAATTTAATTTTAAAAAATCCAAAGTTAATCAAATTTGTGGTTGATTGAATAAGCCATCTGGGAGGATTAAAAAAAACAAAACCTTTATCTCGTATGTATCACTGTTAGTCAAGAGAGCTGAATGAGTTAATAGCCAGGATGACAGTGTATAGCTGCAGAGTCCAGTTCGTAATAGTGATTATATCAAGTGAAAATAATAACAAAAAAGCCTCTTGGCTACATGCTAGCTTAGGCATAGTTGATTGTACAAACACACACAGAATACACATCAATTAGAGCTCTAAGATTGCCACCACGTTTGCATAAGGATGGGGTGATCCCTGATAGTGTGGTTTTTAAAGATATCATCAAAGGAATTGAATAAGCCTGCCCCAGCTAACTGCATGGTGCTGCAAGAAAA
Source organism: Suricata suricatta (assembly GCF_006229205.1). Taxonomy (NCBI): domain Eukaryota; kingdom Metazoa; phylum Chordata; class Mammalia; order Carnivora; family Herpestidae; genus Suricata; species Suricata suricatta. The sequence goes on from NC_043702.1 coordinate 141,568,867, forward strand.
ATGCCAAGGCTCTTCATTTTGGTTCTGTTTAAGCAGGAGCTATTGATGCAGAGAAGCCTCTCATTCCCCCGTCCCCCTCCCCGCCTTCTGTCTGTGCCACTAAGTGACTGATGTTACATTGAATCGGCTGGCTCTTCTGCTCTGGGCTGGCAGCTGTCCATTCCCTGGACCTGGATTGGCTCCCAGAGCTGGGACACAGGGACACAGCCTCTGACAGCTAATCAGATGTCAGCTTCTTCAAGGAAGGACCACCCATTTGTTTGGCTCTGTGTAAAACAAGCTCTTTGAATCTGCATGTTGCCCATTTTCCCAGCCCTTGTCTTTCTAGAGAGCTAGCACTTAATTATAATAGTAACACCATGCACTGACTAGCCCCTTCCACTGCCCAAAGCTCTTGCCTGTCCATGATTTCATTTCATCTATTACTGTGGTTTGCAATGCACACTAGTTTTTACAACTCATGTGTAATTCTCTGACATGCTGGTGACCTGGGATATACTCCCAACTTCTCATAGATACCAACTCAAACGACTAAAAATTCTTCCTTTTATCTACCTGATATCCAGCCCAAATAAGTTTCCGTTCAGTCGAGCCTGAGAGCAGTGGAGTCCACTGTTTACTCAATGGTTCGTCCAGCACCCTGGCTCTGTGATTCTCCAATCTGCAGAGCAGTGTCCATATAACCACCAGGTAGTTTCAGCCTTACAAGAAAAATCTTGTGTCTGGTAAAGCTGAATGTAAAGTTTATGCAAGTGTCATTACTGGGCACTCCTAATGTGGCTGGTGCCTAACTTTGTTACTTAGTGTGTGTGACATCTCTTGGGTAGGTATTTCTAGCTCCAGTTTAATTAATTAATTAATTAATTAATTAGTTTTTTGATGTTTATTTTTCAGCAAGAAAGAGAGACAGAGACAGAGACAGAGCATGAGCAGGGCAGGGGTAGAGAGATAAGAGACAGAGAATCTGAAGCAGAATCCAGGCTCTGAGCTGTCAGCACAGAGCTGGATGCAGGGCTCCGACTCATGAATCGTAAGATCATGACCTGAGCTGAAGTTGGATACTCAACCAACTGAGAGCCACCCAGGCTCCCCAATCTCGCTCCATTGTAGAGAGATGGGAACTGAGGTCCCAGGCCACATGCCTCTAAACAGAGAGACCAGCATTCAAACCCAGTTCTATCTGAATCAGAAACCATTGGTCTTTTTCTCAAATTTGTTGTGGCCTCTTTTCACTAGGAGCTGCCTCTGAGGGTTGCATTACCTGTTCCGAGATCCACAGAGTTCCTTGAGTTCTTTGGTGCATGGAAACCGTACCCCACCGTCATTTCTCAGGCCCATACTCCATGTCTTATCATGCAGGGTGTGTGCTTCAGTCCCTCCCCTACACCATGCAAACTTGTGAGCTGCTGCCATATCTTACTCATTCTTGTAGCTCCAGCATCTTAGCAGAATTCCTGGAACATAGTAACTACTCAATAAATGTTTCCTGGAATGATGAGCACCTGGGTACATATATCCACATGAGACCAGTGAAGGATGAAATTCTGAGATGCTGCCTTGACAAGCAGCCGTTCACTTATTTAGGGCCCTCTGGATCCTGTGTGCTCTGAGGTTGGTGACTCTCAACCTCACTATCCAGGCCTCCTTGGTCTCCCGGGCCTGCGATACTCTAGACACTTCACACAAAGACTCAGAACCAGCAGCTGCTGAAAATGATGGGAAGCTGTTCCTGATTTTCTTCTTTATGTGGCCCCTGTAGCATGCTTCCCTGGGAGTGTGCATAGCAAACCTCTGGCAGCCGCATCACGAAACCCTGTGGCAGGTCCCATAAAGACAATAGATCAACATCTAGATGGTTTGCTGGGAAGTAGCTAAAAAAGACAGGTTCAATAGCAACAATCCGTTCCCCATTCTGTTTGTAGACAGACATACCACTGTGGAAAGAGGATGGAATCTAATCCGTGCAGACCTGGGAATTCAAAGGAAGGCCGGGAGCAATACTGACTCAGAGCTGAACTGAAGGCGGCCTGTGGCAGACTTCTCAGACCCTCTGAAGCCCAGTCTTGTGATAAATCCTCAATGTTCCTCCAGCTACCGACGGTGAAAGAAACCGATTTTCCTCCCAATTTATCATAGTCTGCTACATATGGGAAAACAAAACATCTTATGCTTGGATGTCAGGGCAATGTTAGTATATAAAAGTTCCTAGATCCTTGCTCTCAAGTTTTGCACTTATCTCCTCATTGACTGGTAACAACGGTGTGTGGATTGATGCCGGATCACGGACCCCACTCGGAGGAACTAGCAGAGATCACCAAATTCTGATTTTCCCTGTAGAGCAGCAGTGTCCTGAAGACACAGAATGCAAGCTACATTTGTGATTTTAATTTTCCTAGTGGCTGCGTTAATAAAAGTAAAAACCAAAACAGGTGAGATTAATTTTAATGCTATGTTCCATCTAACCCAACATATCCAAAATAATGGCTGTCAAATCTGCAATCAATATAAAAATAGGTTTTATATGTGTGTGGATGGGTGTGTGTGGGTGCTAAGCCTTTGAGATCTGGTGTGCATGGCACACCTCCACTTGGACAAACCACATTGCAATTGCTCAATAGCCACACGCTGCCTGTGAATCCTGGATTGGATGGTGCAGCTCTAGAGTCCACACTGCTACCCCACACACTGGCTCTCCAGCCCCAAGAACCCATTTGGGATCTCACTGTTGCTCATGGAAAGTTCCACAGTTGTTTGCAAGCTTCAGCAACTTCCCTACTCACCATGATGTCTGCATTCAGTTGCAGGCAGTCTTCTTGGCCAAACAGCTAGTTCCAGTGAAAGATGGGCCAGAAAAGAGAAAGGCAAGAACTGATGATAAGAAAGATACTCTCACACACAGGAGATTCAGATTGCTATGAAGCAAACCTTTTGGAGTCTCTACAGGGGGTTAGGCATGGGCATTATGTAGATGATTGGTCAGGATCTGTACACCCTGTCTCTATTTTGTACAGTTGGGGTCAGTCCATTTTTGGATTCTGAAGACCTTAAAACCTCTTCTGCACAGGAAGAGAGAGGTCCCTATCTACAGTCTGCCTTCAGTTCAGGTCTGAGTCAGTATTGCTCTTGGTCTTACCTTGAATTCCCAGGTCTGCATTGATTAAATTCCATCTTCTTTCCATAGTGATATAATGTTTGCCTACAAATGGGGAATGGATTGTTGCTATTGAACCTGTCTTCTTTAGCTGCTTCCCACCAAACCATCTAAATGTTGATCTGTTGTCTTTATGGGACCTTTATCTTTTACTGTTCTTGTTCATCCTTAAGAACCATTCTGAGTCATTGTGGACTTCAGCTGAGGACCTTTGTGACCCATTTGTCCTCTCCCCTGCAGAATAGTTTCCAAGTTTTATTTCTACTATTGAACTTAGCTTTGGGTTAGTGAAGTCATCCTTAGTCCAATCTTCATTGGCTTTGTGGCTTTGTGGCTTTGTGGCTTTGTCCTAGAGGCGCTGTATATACAGAGGTTGACCCAGATTTCCATTGCTTAATCCCCAGTTCTGGCAGTTATTATCATTAAGAAATATCTCAAGTCCCCCAAAGCTAACATGGGTAGAATGACTTATGCTTTAGTGACTGGTATTTAGACTCAAAGATCATGTTATTAAAAAAATCAATTAGCTATAGAAAGATACCTTTGCTCCAAGTTCCTTTCCAATTTGCAGCATGGAAGAGTGGCTGGTTAGCATCTGGGTGTCCTCGAGACATACTGAGCATTTCATTCATCATACATGACATTTGCATATTGCAAATATCATACTTTATGCACATGCCTTCCAGGCTAGTATAGAGACTATGATTGCTGCCTAATCCTCACATAAATCAGTGCACCAGGAAATGCCACTTCTAAACATGGGGAAAATCAAGGGTTGCTCTGCTGTTAGACTTTTCCAGAACCTCCTCATTTTCTTCACGTCCCAGATAGATTCAGTGTTTTCATTTTCTCTTCTTTCCTGTAGCTATTAAAATCCTATTAGCCATTTGTGAATATTATTTTATACCATCTGCAGTTCCTCTAAGTTGTGATAGTGACCACTGAAATCATTCATGTGCCTTTTCTGTGCAGAAATTTTTGGGAGAAGAGCATAACCTTTCCTTTGTGTGACCAGGTAGCCAATTAGAAAGATGCCTGGTTATAAATCTATTTCTCATCCAAACATTATTTTATTTGCTTGGAAGACAGAAAAAGAAGATGCTGAAAGAGAGAAGGCTAAACCATTTAATTTCAAATGACAGAGTGTAGGTTTGCTTTTTCTCAGCTCTTGGTTTGCTGTCCCCTTGATCAAAGTCAACCTTAGAACTACCATTGGGATCTGTTTTCTGTTTTGGAGCTGACAGCCTTCAGGGTTTTTTCCCCATACCACTACCTCTATCAAGTCCCTTTCCTTCCTTCCATGTCTCAGTTAGCAGAATAATGCATGTAACCAGGCTCTTCCTTTCTATACAAGAATGACTCTAGTTCTTCTTTGTGGAAGGTGTAAACTAAGGTGTGGGTCCAGGGAAACCAGCCCATGGTCTATCACCCTGAGGAGTCTTCTGCCTGCCATTGTTTCAGAAACAGGGGAGGGGTCGTGTGATGACCAGGAAGCAGAACTTGCCCTTTTTGAGTATCACCTCGTACATCCAAAAATTAAGCACATGCTGGACTGCTGTTATGGTTTAAGCAGACCTATGTGTGAGAGGTTTAAGTAAGTCTTCCAGGAAGTTGAGTCAGTGGATTGTCATTACATCCTGATTCAGCTAACCCATCCTCTTCTGCCACACAAGGGACCGCATGCTTTCTCATGGTCCAGATGTTTGGGAGCTGTCCCAGGTGAATAAGGCCTTTGCCAACTGCTGACCTCACCCATCCTACTCACCTTCTTATGGTAGACCCTTCTGGAAGGCCTTATTCATAGTTAATGGCTGCAGGCTTCACCTGGATACTAATGGTGAGATCTGGGATAGTTTCCTTCCAGAGCTCTTCCTAGTATCAAAGAAAGTGAGTGAGCTTTGTTCTGGTGGAACATGTGAGCAACAAAGTGCTTCTTTTATAAATTTGGTCTTTTACCAGAAATGGCTATGACTAAATGTCTCTAGAATAATTAAAAAAAAATTTAATGTTTATTTTTATTTTTGAGAGGGAGAGAGAGAGAGAGACAGAGCATGAACAGGGGAGGGGTAGAGAGAGAGGGAGACAGAGAATCTGAAGCAGGCTCCAGGCTCTGAGCTGTCAGCACAGAACCCGAGATATCTTCAGAGTAAATAAAGGGAGATACACTTAGCACCATGAATATAAAGTTTCTTCTAGAATTTCTTCCAGGTCTAATCTTATGTGACATGCATACATTCCTTCTATAGAAATAATTCTTATGCACCTGGATGGCTCAGTCTGTTAAGCATCTGACTCTTGATTTTAGCATAGGTCTTGAACTCAGGGTCATGAGTTCAAGCCCTGCACTGGGCTCCAAGCTGGGCATAAAACCTAGTTTAAAAAAAAAGAGGGGCACCTGGGTGGCAGAGTCAGGTAAACATCTGACTCTTGGTTTCGGCTCAGGTCATGATCTCACGTTTTATGAGCTCAAACCCTATATCAAGCTCTGTGCTCACAGCTAGGGGCCTGCTTGGGATTCTCTCTCTTTCCTCTCTCTGCCCCTCCCCTGCTTGTGCTCTCTCTATCTCCCTCCTAATAAATGAAGCAACTTAAAAAAATAGCAATCATTTTGCTCTTTGTAAAATTATAAACCCCATCTGTATTTTGCTAAAGTAGCATGCCTCCTCTTTCTTGAGCTTACTTGCCAGTTCCTGTGGTGTCTACATTAGCCAAGAAGGCCTCTGAGCCCTTTGTGATGGGTGGTGCTGTCCCAAATAGCTGTCCTCTGACCTTCGAACTTCTCCCATGATTTAGGGTGAGAGTGGTGATAAGCTGTCAGTTTCTCCTGTCACCATCTTGTTGGTGACGAATATCAAAGAGAGAAGTAGAGGGTGAGGAGATAAAAAAGGAAAGATAATGGAAAAAATTTAAAAAGTAATAATTTTACCGTGTTTTATGGCACATAAAGAAAATAAGTGAAACAACATCCAAACCTTGAGGCTGTATTCTTGTCTGGTAGAAAGCGGGAGGCTGTCTATAATCAAAGAGATGTCGCAGCGATGTCGCAGTGTTTTGATGGGTCCTAATACACTCTGACACAGTGTAAAAGCCATATATATTCCTGTGCACTAGGGAGAGGGTTGGGGGTAAAAAATACCCCCGGAATGCACAGAAAACCTGGGGTCACTAACCTAAACTAGATAATGTAAGTCACCCAAAGCTTTCTCTACAGAAGTAACTAACATAGTTGATGACTCCTCATTCATAACTGTGTTTGGGAGTTTAGGAACTAAGAACCATCAGTAGTTCATTCTTTGGCTTAATTAAGTGACAGAAGCACAACTGTTTCACACATGCCAGGTACCAGGGTGAGGCCAGTAAGGTAACTTGGGCACACAAATTTAGGAGACTGCACAATCTCCTAGGTGGAGAGTGTTTCCTTAAATTTTGCTCTCTAGGTGCCTTACTTTACCTTCTTTTAACCCTGCTTTCAAACATGGAAAAGAAACTTCCATATGGGGCAGGGAGGCCTATTAGCACAGATATTATTGAGTAGCAAAAAATTAGCCTACATATGTTTTATGTAGTCTACCACTAGATTGGTCAAGGAAGCTTCAGATCTCTCTTTTTTAAAATTTTTTAAACCTTTATTTCTGAGAGAGAGAAAGAGAGAGAGAGAGAGAGAGAGAGAGAGAGAGAGAGAGAGAGAGAGCTAGTGGGGGAGGAAAGAGAGAGAGGGAGACACAGAATCTGAAGCAGGCTCCAGGGTCTAAGCTGTCAGCACACAGCCCAACATGCGGCTCAAACTCACCAACCATGAGTTCGTAGCATGAGCTGAAGTCCGACTGAGTCACTCAGGCACCTCAGATCTCTTTTTTAAAAATATGAAAATTGCTCATTTCATCTGTTGTCATTAATTGTATGATACGTCACAGTGATGCAGCTGATCATGTTCTTCTTTCTGTGTAAAGGGACAATCAGGTCTTTGAGTAGGGGATCAGAAGAGGAAATGCACATTTACTGAACACCTACTCAGGGAGGGAATGTTAGCTGCCCAACCTACTTTTATTCCCTACACCCTTTGTCCTTTGCCAACTAGAAAGAATGATAGAATCACATGCTTTCTGGGGCTCCTTTGCAGCTAATGGCTACCGTTGACAGCCATTCAGGTTGCAGCAGTAATTCACTAGGTGTTCCTGGCACAGGGCTGCCAGATCTAGCAGATAAAATACAAGGTGCCTGGGTAAACCCACATTTCAGATAAACCACTAGTACTTAGTATAAGTATGTCTCAAATACTGCTTAGGAAATTCTTATCCTAAAATTTTTTTCATTTATTCATCTGAAACCCAAAGTTAATTGAGCTTCCTGTATTTTATCTGGCAACCTTACTCATGCCTATATTTTTGCTTTGTGTATAACTCACAGTGTCCCCTTCTCTTTCTTCCTATCTTAAGTAAGGACTGTGACAATCAAAGAAGTCATAGAGATGCTGTTCAGGAAGTCTCCGACTAGATGTGAAGGACTTCCAAACTCTGGACTACTGTCTTCGGGACAAAAATTCACTCTACATGTGTTTACCTAATTGTTGATAGTGTTTTTTGTCCTTAAGACACAAGAGTATTCTTAACTAATACACCTATTTAGGGTCAAACATGACGTAGTTTCTCTACATGTCATTTAAGTATTTATAATCCTTTCGTGAGACGGGTGCTGTTGTGTCTATTTTCAGGCGAGAAAACAGAAATTAAAAGCGTCTGAGAACCCTTCTTGATGCTTTATAATAATAATGGTCAATTTTGATTGTGGAATTAATGGATTCAGACACAGGTCTAAGTGTTTACATGTATGTGCTCATGTAACATTCTCAGCAACTGTTGAGACTAATACTATAATTATTGTCCATTTCAGAGATAAGGAAACTGACACAAAGAGATTAAAAAATGTACTCAGTGCAACAAAACTGGCTTTGAATCCAGGTAACAAGAGTTTCCGATCTTGCACTTGTACCCAGCATGCACAGGGGCTGGCCTGCAGTAGGGCTGACATCCACAGTAAGCCCTATGATGCTGAAACAGGTGCCCTTTCCACTCTGTCTGCCTAGCAAACTAAGGAATATGGTACTGGCCTGTTAGATTTCTAGAATCTTCTTTCTTTAATCCTTAATAACTATACCCTACCTATTCTCCCCTGCAGGTTCAACCTTGTACAAAAAGGTTCAATCTGGCACAAATATTCATAATAAGCAAGTGTCGCAATGCATCTTCCTTCAGTTCCTCATGAAGTTGCCATTGGTGATTTCTGGTTTTCTAAGAACCTAGTCATTGAGTTCTCCTTGTTCCCATGAAACTGGGCTCATGCTCTGTACCACTAAATTGCCTAGTGAGCCCTTTCCCCCAGAGGCTGGGTCTTTCATCTCCCTACATTCTCTCACTCCACTCCAGTGCAGATTTCCAGCCTGCATGGAGCTTTATGCTTTGCTTCCCTCATCTTTACTGAGAGAAATACTCTGTTTTTTCCTCCCCTACATATTTTCTCTTTCTGTGCCTCAAATTAATCACCTCTTTGGGGAACCTGCTTTCTAGATTCCCATCTCTGTCTGATTTCCTGAAGAAAACAGATTCTTAGCTACGCTCCCATAGTAACCCCCAACCTACCCTGACCCTCTGGGTCTACTTGGACTTCTGATGTCAGACAACTTCTCTAGACATATCTTGCCTGTACTCAAATTCCTCTCATGACAGGAAAACATATACTTTCCAGGTTTGCCTGGAGCTTGTCCTAATCTTGAAGAGAGTTTAGGGTTTACCTTAATGCCCCCTGACAGTCCAAGACGTATACTGACAGGTGGTTTTTTCTAAAACAGTCCCCAAAGGCAAGAAGGTGTGGTTGGGCATTCCACATACTAAATGAGAGCTGTTTACACAACCTTCTTTCTAGGGTCACCTATCATTGAGATAACATTGACCTCACTGTCTTCAAATAGAATCACTGTTTCCTCGTAACATTTCCTCAGACTAAATGATAGTTTAATTTGCCATTTCCAAGAGGAAAAGAATGCTCACAGTGACTGGAATTAAAGTTCCTTAATCTCATCTTTTAAAATCATACCAAACCATTTACATATTCAGGCTCTGTTCAGTTTCCACCTGAGGTCATGCTTCCTCATCATTTTCTATGCCCTCTCTGATTCAAGTTTATAGTCTTCCTTTCTGTAATCAGGTGTGTGGCACTCAGGTATGCACAGAGGAGCCTGGTGATGGGAAACTATGATCTCCTTTGTTCTCGAACTGCTTTCTGTGTGCCCCTGTTTGTAAATATAAAGGACCAAGCAATGAACAAGTCAAATTGAAACCTTGGCCTTTAGAAAATGCTTTCTTGATTTGATCTCATTTGCCGGCAAAGCAATTGGTGGTACCATTTCAGAAGTAAATGGGGTTTGATTGCAGAGAGATTTTTTCTTTAGAAGACCTTTACCCAGGTACTATTTTTCTTTACCGCAAAGCTTAAGGGTTGACTTCTCTGATTGTCATAGTACCCCTTCATCTAAGCATAAACTTTTCTCATTCAGTGTGCTCTCCCCATGGATTTAAGTCTAACCATGGGGAGCGTAAGACAGGGTATACTTCTGAAATCTTTTACTTTTCCAGAGACCAAGTATTCATCTTCCAGAAGAACAAGAGATTCCAACTTTTCCTTTTTACTATCAAACCCTAAAGTAAGACTTTTATTCTAAAGAAAATCATTATGCTTTTCATATTGTTACCAATAAAGAGGTAAAGCTTACTAATTTTTAATTTCCTTAGCATTTTCTCTCTAAATGAGGAACAGATTGTGGAAGGAAAAATTTGATAATCGTAGTTGGTTGCTAGCTGCTTTGTTAGCACAATCTATTCCTGAGATTTTATGAGATCTGGCTTACAAAGCCCTGGGTGATAAATGATTCAATATTTAACCATGATTTACCTGTACCATGTGGAAGAAAATTATGCTGATGGGGCTGAAATCACAGGAACAGAAATTTTTACATCCCATAGAATGTGTCAATGTAGTGTTGAGTGTGAATCACTCACTTGGGACATAAAGTGTTCTTCCTTTTAGGATCTGGGGTTATCCCTCACTATAAATGGAGGATGGAAGTAAACAAAATGAGCCCAGTGCACTGCCTGGTGACATGCGGTGATAAAGATCAGTGGTGAGGGATGGAAGGGCTCCCAGGCCATTTCTAGATGTCACAGAAGTAGTTTTTAAACTCCGTGGGTGGTAGTAGCCTGGAAAACGGCGGAACATTATACCATATGGAAGTTGATACAGCTACTTGCAAAGAAAGATGAGAAGCAGCTTTACCTCTTTAAGGGAATGGCTCACTGAGGGTCCATGATCCCTGGGCCTCTCCCTGAAGCCTCACTACCTATAGATTTAGTTGAAAGATTACATCTTCTAAATTGATGAGCTCCAATCTGTTACAGCCTAATATATTTCAGTCACAGACTATGGGATGTACAGACATCGGGATGGTGATACCAATGCTCAGCTGTTTCAAATTAGATCACATAATCAACAGGCTCATGCGGTATTTACATTACTATACCCAGTATGTGAAAAAAAGCACACCAACATGACTAAAAATGGTAAATGCTTTATATTCAGGATGGGAAGGGTAGCAGATAGTTCATCTCCTGGGGAAACATTTTGTTTCGCTAGATAATAAACTACATGTGCAGGATGACCTATGGGATGGTCACTGCTGGCCCAAAGCAAATTTTAAATAATTTTATTTTAGTCTGGCTTCTTGGCAAGCAGGAAATTTCAGAAGCAGTAGACATCTTGGAAGAAAGGTAACTTGAGGGGAAAAAATCATATAACAGGAAGGGGTGCAGGTAAACTAAAATCATGCTGGAGGAGAAGCTGTGAAGCTGGAAGGAGGGTCCAGAGGTCCACTTTCTACTCTCTTTATATTAATCTCCAGACCCTGGAAAGTCTGACTGGGCTACTCCTCCGACTTAAGGCCAGGCTACTATCCTGTGTCTTATTAACCTGATGCATCTGTGGCCAGAAGCACAATCTGGCTTTGCTTTATCCCTTTTCTATAAATCCCCATCAAGTTAACCAGATTTGTAGTCACAGCCAATAAATATACCATACGCTGGCCTTTCTCAAGGCCCAAGGCATTTTACTTGTGTCCAGGCCAAGAATTAAAATGAGATTTCAAGCCCCTTAAACTGATTCTGGGTCTTGCAGTTAGGCTGACAAATGACATTATTCTTGTAGAATCCAGCAGGTGCCAGAGTCCTTATCCTCAAAATCTGATGGCTTTGGATATAGATCAAGGGCTGAGTTTGCTAAAGGTGATGTGACCAATCCCACCCAAAATGTCCTGTTGCCATTGTCTTATAGACTTATTTGGGGAAATTGTTCTTAAACTTTGTGAGGTAGCAGACAGCTTGAAAATCATAGTACTCCTTGCATAACACTATGAAATATGGATGTATTTAATTCCAGCATTTGAACAGGGGACAATTTTACTGGCAGAAAATGACTATATTATAGGTATGCAACATAAAATGTCGATGCAAAAATCAGGCTCTTGAGGGAGGCACGATCTGTTGTTTCTGAGTTTTGCCATTAATATTCATTTGCTGCTTGTTCATTTGTTTCGTTGTCTGCCTCACAGACAAGCAGTGGAAACCACCAAAGATTTAAGAAAAATTTATGGGAAGAAAATTTAAAATTGAAAACATTCTATCCATTAAGCTATTGTTTCTTCAAAATGGGCAACATGGACATTATTCAATTTCAGCAGTGAAAAATCTTGGATCAGCATGTGGGACATCGATAATCTTTGAGGAAGTCATTTGAAAACTACATATGGGAATCAGCACAATATAGGTTGAAAATGTGAAACTCAGGATCAGGCACACCCAGACTTTAGTCCTCCATCTACTGGTTACTAGCTCTGTGACTGCGGGCATGACATTTAACCCTCCTTTGCTATAATTTTCTCCTCTGTAGAATGGTTATAATTGTTAGTATTTGAGAATTATGCAAGCAAGATGGTATGTCATTAAGGATGCTCTCATCATAAGCAAATAAATTTGAGATAAATTCAGGAAAAGTAATTTATTGCAAGACTATTGGGACTTTAGAATGTCCACAAGAGCCTGAAGAATCAGGCATGGGGATGGGGTGAACCAGGGGAGCTCTGGAAGTTCAGAGGTAGAAAATATAGCAATAATTTTGTAACAGAGACTAGCCTGCGCATGCGCAATCAAGTGGAATTGACCGACTATGGGCAGTCTTGTTGGCTTTCTGATCCTATTTGAAATATCAGAGAAGAAATACCTAATTGTCCTATACTGGGCCATTGAGGCTACTTCTTGCTCAGGAGTAAGGGGCATCACTGATGATGATTTCCCCAAAGGATAATATTTGGTGAAGTAAAGGCATTCCAATGATGAGAAATAGGATACTATTGGAAAGGGGAAGTGAATGCCAGATATTCTAAAACAAAAATGCTTTCCTTTTCCCCCAGTTTCATTGAGGTATGATTGACAAATAGCCTTGTAATATAGTAATATATTTAAAGTATACAATGTGATGATATGATATACATATACATTATGAAAGAATTCCCATAATTGAGTTAGTTATTACATATTTACTTTTTGATTCCCCCCCTTTTTTTTGATGAGAACACTGAGGTTCTATTCTCTACACAGTTTTAATTATACAACATACTATTATCAATTATGGTCACCATGAAACTACAGTGTCCTCTATAGATGAAGTCTGGAGAGTGCCGGATACCTAATAGATACTCAGTGTATGGCATTTGATCTCACTTTCTTATTTCATTTAAGGCAATCAGATGGTTCACACTAGGTGGAGATGATTTGGGATTCTAGATATTACTTGGTATAATTTTGATATTAGACCAACAATTTTTAAGAGTTTGAGAAGCCCAGATCTCTCGTGGCTTTCCATCTCCCTGGAATGAGACATGATTCACTGACAAAAGGGCTTCAAGAAGAGTCCAAGAGTTTCTAAAGATGCAATTTCTCAAATCTGGGGCCCATAGGGGAAGCCAAAACAGGCTAACTCTGTCCAGTTAACTGTCTTAGTGATATCCTTGGACTTGAGGCTACATGCATCACTGTTTCCAAGACATACTTGGAGATCTACATTTGGAATCATTATAAAAGAATATTAGTTCTATGATCACACTTCTGTTCTCCAAATTGTGCATCCTTTGACAGATCTTTTCAGAATAAGCATGGTCAGTAAGGCTTGTACCCTCTTTTATCTCTGCTGATTACAAACTAAATCTATAAATGTCCCAGAGAATTTGGCAAATCTAAACCATCAGAATATGATAATTTCATTGTTTCTCCTGCGGTGACTGGGAGCATTTGCTTTGCGGGCATATTTTCCCTGCTGACTAGACTCCAAATGCTTCCTTTTATTCTTCCCTCACTTCTTGTTTAGCCTGGTTATTTTATTTGCTAAGCTACAGTCCAATTTTATTCTATATATGCTTGCAATTTAAGGAGAACTTTCCAACTAGGACCTTTTGAAACTCCAACAACTTGCCTTCAGTGTTTTAAAACAGACTGACCACCCTTTTCCTCTCAGTTACAATCCAGGTCACAATGTGGGATAACACTCTTTGTACTGGACTCTGATTCTTCCCCATTTTACCCTTGTGACCAAATTCACCACATCACCTCTGGATTCCTTCATTAACTTATCAAGACTCCACTGCATTTAGGATTGATTTGATAGGGGACTTGGAGGCGTCAGAACCACAGGGTCTGTATCACTGACTTTCTTCTTCTTTTTTCCTTCTTAAATCCAAAAATGACTGGTTTGTCACAGCCCGACTCATCTATTCAAAAGTTTCTTCCATTAACTCTTTTAATAGTCCCTTGTCCAGGGCTCTGATGAGATTAAAGTTATTTTCCCCCTAGAGGCAGGGAGCACTTTTGCCTTCTGCCATAATTCACTGTCTCCAGCTAATGGGCAGGGGAAGGAGGGGGTGGAGGTTATTGCCAGACTAGACCAAGCTTTGGTATGACTGTGGGGTTATTGAAGAGGTGAAATAGTGGGCCTCTCATTTTCTTCTTAGGTAGGTCTTTGTTAGAATGTTGTTTTTGTCCCATTTTTTACTCTAGTCTATGTAAGGAGGGTTGGGAGACATCCAGTACTTTCATATTCATTCCCACACTTCTGGCTGAGCCCTAAACTCCCTCAATTAGTGATTCATTCTTTCAGTTTATGGTTCTAGATGTTCTAAAAATTTTTAGTAGAATACCATATTGAGTTTTATAAGTCATTAGCATCTCATAATAAATTTATTTCACACTTAATGGATAACCGAATTTGAGCCAAAAAGATGAAAAGAGTCAGGGTATCCTGTGTCCCTGGGTTAGTGGGAAAAGGTGTGTCAGAAAATCCCAGAAGTTGACAGCATGACTAAGAAAGCTTTTGCCAAACTTTATGATATTTAACCCAGAGCTGGCTGATGTCTGTCCCCCATACTGTCTGGATTCCTAAAAGACATGGATGCCTGTTTTCTATTTCTCAGAATTAAATATTTGCCAATCCTCTCAGAAAAGTATGTCCCATTCCTTTTTAAAACATACCTGTACACCCTCTCTAATCTTTTTCCCTAGCACAGGTGGGGAGGAGATTAAAAGGAAGATTTCTGAAGGGAAAATAATAGACACTGCCAGGCCACAGATAACATCAGAAGTGGGAGGGAATTAAAAACCTTGTGAGGTGAATTATGTTTCCAGCTATATTTTAATCCCTAGTCTTGCCTTTGTCCTCTTAGCATTAAACAAACAAACAAAAACAAACAAAGAAACAAAAAACCTTAGAAAAATTAAAAAGAAATATATGGAGCAACTGTTTTCAGAGATAGATAAAAGAAAGCACAGGTGAGTCCTACTATTGCCTTGGCTTTCTGGGTGAAGGCAAGTATTTTGAGCATAAGGTACAGATGGGAACATAAGCAGAGCACAATTGTCTGTCTGAATTGAAGATACGGTAATTGAAATTTAGCGAGGATGAGGAGGCTTAAGTTTGCTGAATAGAGTACCATATTGGCAGGAACTACACAGAGAAAGAACCCTAAAATCCAGCACAGTAGTTCCTCTGAGTTCGTTGCTGAATACTAAGTTATAGACTAATTAGGTAAGACTCTGTAAGGCTGAGCAAAGAACAAATATCATGGAAACAAAACAAGACAAACGGGTAGCTACAAGCTGAATGATTCTCAGAGAGAAGACTAGGATATGCTCAAGTTCGAAACATTCAGAATAGAGAGAGCCCAGAGGGTCAGATGTAAACTAGGTATACAGTGAATGTTACTCTAAACACAACAAAATTTATAATTCTTATTTAGAGAAGATTAAAAGGTTCCCATGTATTTTCATTGCTTGCACAAACAAAACTCAATACTCTTTGAAGGAAGGCAACAAAATCAATATTTGAAAATATAACATTTACAATGCCAAGTATCCGGTAAAAATAACCAGATATGGGAAAAAAAAAAGAGGGGGTGGAGGAGAGACAGAAAAAATGTGACCCATAATTAAGAGAAAAACCGGTCAATAGAAGCAGATGCAGAAGTGATAAAAAGAACACATAACAGCTATTATAAGCATAAAATCCCTGTTATGAATATCTTCAACGATTTAAATAAAAATAAGAACATCACAAGGAGGGAAATAAAGATGTAAAAATGAATCAAATGGAATTTCCAGAGCTGGATAATACTGTACTCAGAATTAAAAATTAACTTAATGGGAGTAATAGGAGATTATATGTTGCAAAAGAAAATATCAGTTGCACTTGAAAATATAATAGAAGTTATCTAAATTAAAGCATATAAGAAAAACATTAGAAAAAACAGATGCTTGAGAAAATATCACATAATCAAATGTATGTAGTTGGAATCTTAGGAGAAGAGAGTAGAGGAAGAAAGTATATTTGAATGAATAAATTCAATATTCCCCCCAAATTTGATAAAAGCTATATGCCTCCAGATATAAAAACCTAACAAAACTCAAGCAAGATAAACAAAGAAACCACACCACAGGGCATTATAATGAAATTACTGAAAACCAATAATAAAAATCTAAATAAGCATTCAAGAAGGAAAAAGATATATAATTATACAGGGCAATAAAACAAACAAGTAAACAAAACCCCTACAGACTTTCCATCAAAAATAATATGAACCAAAAGATAATGTATAACTATCTTTACAGTTCTGAAAGAACAAAACAAAAACAAAGACAAAAAGTCGAACTCTCAGGGGTGCCTAGCTGGCTCAGTTGGTGAAGCATGGAAGTCTTAATCTTGGGATCAAGAGTTCAAGCTCCATGTTGAGTGTAGAGCTCACTCAAAAAAATTACAAAAAAGTATCTTAAAAAATGTTAATCTCTCACTGGAAATGATAAATGTATGAGTAAATTATTTTTTTAACTTATTTAAGAGATAATTGCCTATTTAAAGTAAAAATAATAGGGTCACATGGGAGGCTTAGTTGGTTAAGCAACTGACATGGAATCAGGTCATGACCTCATGGTTCATGAGTTTGAGCCCCACATTGTGCTCTGTGTTGACAGCTCACATCCTGGAACCTGCTTCAGATTCTGTGTCTCCCTCACTCTCTGCCCCTTCTTTAATGACACTCTGTGTGTGTGTCTCTCTCTCAAAACTAAATAAATATTTTAAAAACATTTTAAAAATTATAAAAAATAAAGCAAAAATAATAACAATGCCTGTGAGGCTTATGACATTTGCAAAAGTAAAATATAAGACAATAATAGCACAAAAGAGAGATGGGGAGATCAAGAAACTCTGTAATTAATTCCTTATTTTGTTCAAGAAGTAGTATGTTAAATGTAGATTGTGTTAAGATAAGGATGTATAAAGCCCATAGCAATGGTTAATTTTTTAAGACTAATAAGCCAATAATAAAATATAGTGAAATAATAAAACATATTTTAAACATTCAAAGAGGACAGAAAGAGAGAGAAAAAGATACAGAGAAACATGGGAAAAATAGAGAGTAAATAACAATATGGCAGGCATTGTCCAACTAATCCTTGGATGTATTGAAGAAAATAGTTGAAGTGAAGGTCAGATAGTGTCATATTGGATGGGAAGGCAGAACTTAACTAAACCTGGCCTACAGGAAATTCCTTTTACATATGAAGATACTGATAAGATAAAAGGGGAAGAATGGGAAAAGTATACCAAGAAAACTAGAATCATAGGAAACTGCGGTGGCTATATGAATAAAAGACAGAGTAGATTTGAGAAAAATAAACGTTTTCATAGATAAAAGAAGACGTTCTCTAATGACAAAAGGATCAATCAAAGAGGAAAGTATAATAATCCTAAATATGATTGGAAAATTTTGACATTTACTTAACTGTAATTGGAGATTTCTATATACGTCACTTGGCAATTGATAAACCAAGTGTAGAGAAGATTAGAACATCATTATCAACTACCTTAATTTAACCGACACATATATACAAAAATGAAAGCATATGTATCTTTTAAAGTGCACACATAAATATTCACCAAAACAGACCATATACAAGGCAAAAACAAGTCTTAATAGATTTAGATAGATTGGAGTCATTCAGGGTATATTCTTGAATTATAATATAACTAAATTGGAAATAAATGAAAAGCATATTTCTAGAAAATCACCTAATATTTAGAAAATTAGCAACAGACCTCTAAATATCTTATATGTCAAAGAAGAAATGGGGGTAATTAGAAAATATTTTGAACTGAATAATAATAAAGTCATTATATATTACGTTTTGTGGGACCACCTTTTACAGTGCTTAAAGAGAAAACATAAATGTTTACATTAGAAAAGAAGTGCCTAAAATCAAGGGTCTCCTGTAAAAGCTAAAAAGCCAGAACAAATTATCTCAAAGCCAGTTGAAGAAAGAAAATAAAATAGTTGAAATAAATAAAATAGAGAACAAAAAATAACTAATATTGGAAATTAATGATGAAACATCACTATAGACTCTCCAAACATTAAAAAGATAATCAGGTATAACTTTTTTCACCTTATCAATTTTGAACATTTCCTCATGGAAGGGGGAATCAAAAAACATTAGAACAACTTTGTGGCAACATATTAAACAAATTAGATGAAATGGAAAAAAAAATCCTTTAAAGAATGATATTACCAAAAATGATACAAGAAGAAACAAAATACCTGAAAAGACTTCCATCTACTAAATATATTAAATTCATAATTTAGAATTTTTCTACAGGGAAGACTCCAGGCCCAAATTATTGAATTATATCAAATATCTGAGGCAGAAATAATATAATCCAACACAAATTAATTCAGAAAAGACTTTCAAACTCAGATATGAGGCCAATATTATTCTTATACCAAAGTCAAACAAAGACATCTCCCAAGAGGAAACTACAGACCAATATCCCTTCTAAACATAGATGTAAATATTCTTAACAAAATGGTAGCCAACTGAGTCCACAATATATACAAAGGATTATAAACTAAGAAATGAGATTTGTGACAGGAATGCAAGATTGAATTAGTCAAGAAAAATTTAAAAGAACCTACTAGGTAAAGAGACATATTATATTTATGGACTAGAACACTCATTATTGTTCAGATGTCAGTCTCCCCAAATTGATCTATAAGTCACATCAATTTTATTCAACATTTCCACCAGGCTTTTTAAATAGCAATTTATAAGCTGATTCTGATATTTATATGGATATAAAAATTCTAGATTATTCAAACCATTTTTTAAAAAAGATAAAATTTTAGGACTCACAGTTTATGATTTCAAAACTCATTGTAAAGCTGTAGCTGTTGAGACAGAGTGATATTGATGTAAGTATAGAAACAGACTAAATAAAATAGAACAGAGAATCTAGAAATAGATCTAAAAATAAATAATTTATTTTTGACCAATTGCCAAGATATATCTATAAGGAAAGAATAATGCTTTCAACAAATGGTGCTGGAACAATGAGATATCTCTAAAGAAAACAAACAAACAAACAAATAAACAATAACAATGAATCCCAACCCTTACCTTATACCACACACAAAACCAAATATAATCAAAATGGATTAAAGACCTACATATAAATACTAAAACTATAAAGCTTCTAGAAAAAATAGAAAAATATTTGTAGATTGGGATAGGCAAATGTTTTTTAGACAAGGCACAAAAATCCTGTAATTTGGACTTCAACAGAAATTTAAATTTCTGTTGTTTTTTTTTAATTTTTTAAAAAATGTTTTATTTATTTTTGATACAGAGAGAGACAGAGCATGAGAGGGGGAGAGGCAGAGAGAGAAGGAGACACAGATCCAGAAGCAGGCTCCAGGCTCTGAGCTAGCTGTCAGCACAGAGCCTGACGCGGGGCTCGAACCCATGAACGTGAGATCTGACCTGAGCTGAAGCCGGAGGCTTAACCGACTGAGCCACCCAGGTGCCCCTAAATTTCTGTTCTTTGAAAGACACCATTGAAAAGATTTTTTTCAAAAGACAAGCTTAACAAGTGGAAAATTATATTTATAGCACATACATTGGACACAGGACTTGTATCCAGAATAAAGAACTCTTACAACTTACTAAGAAAAAAATATCCACAATTAAGAAAAAAAAAGCAAAATATTTGAACGAACACTTCACAAAGGAAGATATAATCATGGCCAATAGGCACATTAAAGAGATGCTTGACATCATTTGACATCAGGAAAATACAAACTTAAACAATGCTACAACTTCTATCTACTAAAGTTAAGAAGATTAAGTTAAAGCATTATGCTGAACAAGAGAAATTACATACAAAAGAATAAATACTATGTGATTCAGTTTAGATAAGATTCTCAAACAGGCAAAATGCATCTATAACCAAAGAAAACAAATCAGTGTTTTCCGGATCATGAATGAGGGAGAAGTGATTAAACTAGGGGTACCAGGGAAATTATGAAGGATTATGGAAATACGATCTTGATGGACACAGTGATTACACAGGTCTCTAGTTGACAAAACTCACCAAATTATACAGTTTAAATCTATGCATTTCATTATTAGTAAATGGTATGTCAGTAAGTTATATTTCAAAGTTAAAAAAAAAGTGAGGGGTGGGAAGGGCTTTAAAAGGACTATTTATTCTCAAATTTTGGCATGTCCTTAATTTGTTGGCCCTGTATCATAGCAAGAGTCTAAACAGGGATTCCTGTATGTCTAAAGATCATATTGAGATGAAAAGTCTCACATAAAATATGTTCTTATCCTCTTACCTTCACTCAAATACCTGAATTAGGACATGGAAGCAAGATTTGAACTTAGGGTTCTGGGATTCCCATAACCTAGAGCATTGTCATATAGACTGTTGGCTTTTTGCTCACCTCAATTCTCTTTCTATCTACCTGTGCTTCACATAATTCACATGGACATCTCAACTTTTAAGTACAAATTCTGTCCACCTGGCCCACAAGCCATTGCATATCGGCTATTCCTGTGGGCTTGCGCACTGAGAGTGTAGCTTCCTCTTGGAAAGACAGACCCAGGAGGAGGTACATACAGGCCATGGATCGTGGCTTGGGGTTATTTGAGTGGGACATTACAGTCTCGCAATGTGATCTAGAGAGCGACGTGGGATCTAGCTGAGCACTAGTCCTACTTCCAGAGACTACTTGCCTGATGAGGAGACTGTAGCTGGATGACAAGCAGACAGGAGCCTCTAATACAGGATTCCAGCCAGGATCTAGACCTCTCTTTCCCTGGTCTGAGAGCATGATTGACCAAAGGGCAGGCATCTCAAATATTCTTGCCAGGAAACTATCATCAGACTTCTCCGTCCTCATTTTCAAAATAAAGGAGGGAAGAAGTAGAGGTAGAAGAAATAAGCCTCATTTAGCCACTGTATAATTGAAGCTTAAATTATCGAACTGGACAAGAAGACAAGGTTCAAATGGGGAAAGAATAGGTAAATATGTTTAGGGCAAGAGGTTGTTCAGGTTATAGGCATAGGGCAGTATGCAAGCATTGCTGTTGTTGAGTTCAACACTTAAAACTGAGTGGATGATATAGCAACTACATCAAGAGTTAAAAATTTAGGACTCTCAATAATTCTTCCTTCTAATCCTCCTTTTATATTCTCCCCTTCCTCTTTCTCTCCTTTCCTTCCTTCCTTCCTTCCTTCTTTCCTTCCTTTCATCTCTCCCTTTTTTTTAGGACTCAACAGTACATGAATTTAAAACTCACTGTAAAGCTGTAGCTCTTGAGACAGAGTGATATTGATGTAAGTATAGAGACACAGACCAATGAAATAGAACAAAGAATCTAGAAATAGGTCAACAAATAATCAGTTTATTTTTGACCAAGTTGTCAAGACATATCAAGTCCTTCCTTCCTTTGTTCCTTCGTTCTTTCATTCCTTCCTTCTTCCTTTTTTCTAAGTATGCACTGATACAAATCAATTTGGTATGAGCCTTTGTAGCTGAGCAAAGCAGTGTAACCCATGGCGCTGACTCTTGAAGGAATTTACAGACCAGTTGGAGAAATAAGACATAAACATGTGAAAAACAATTCAACCAAGGCATGTTATGATGCAGAGTGTCGTTGGCTGTAAGATTCTTGGAAAGGGGGATCGGTGTGAATTAGCATAATTCGAAAGTAGGTGATATTCAAGTTAATCAATAAATCGAGTTGGGAAAACTGCGTAAAGATTAAGGAACTGGGGACAAGAGGTATTCTCAGAAGGAAATGGCATTAGCAAAGATGTGACTATGGGACTACACATGGCAGGTTTTAGGTAAGTAGAATAAATCAGTCCAGCTCTAGATGAATATGCAATAAAAGAAAAAGCTGTGGTTTTAAAGCAAGAAACTTGAACATACATTTGGAAAGCTTAGTTAGGGACAGATTATAGGGAATATAGCTCTATAGTCAGTAGGTAGTCATTAACAATGAAAACATCTGGTATACTTGAAAGCTTGTTCTCATGCATTGTCTAAGCTGATCTTTATGGACTTTGGAGGATATTTTGTAAATGAGAAAAAAATGTTTCCTAGAAGGAAATGACATACATACGCTTACAGTGCTAGCCATAGTGGAGTCAGGACTCAAACTCGGGTCTCTGGGCTTTAACACCTAAATTCTTACTTTATTAAATATGACCTCCTATGGAAAGTATGCCTAGTTACTCTCACTAACAACGATCTCATCTTCTATAGGGCACTTCACCTATTTGAACGAACAAATGAATGAATGAATGAGTTGAACTACAAGAAGGAACTGGAACAAACTGAACAAACTTCACATTGAAATCATTTAGTAGATGGGGCATCTGGGCTCAGTTGGTCAAGTGTCCGATTTTGGCTCAGGCCATGATCACGTGGTTTGTGAGTAGGAGCCCCACATTGGGCTCTCTGCTGTCAGCCCAGAGCCCTCTTCAGATCCTCTGTGCCCCTCTCTCTCTCTCCTCTTTCTCTGCTCTTTCTCTCTCTTTCTGAAAATAAATAATAAACTTAAAAACAAAGAATTCCCTAGTGGAATATCTAAACATACCAATGCCTAGGATTCATCCCAGAGATTCCTTATTTGTGTTGGGTTCTTCCACCCATGACAAAGATGAGCATCTAGGCTTCCCTTAGACCTTCCCCCACCAAACTTATAGCACCACATAAGCGTGTTTGAGATGGGGGCTAAGCACCTTTCTTACAGGAGATATGGGCAACTCAGGTCTTTTAGGACAGAAGTAGATCGTACATAATTTCAATAAATTAAACAAAAATGAACAAGGCTTTTGTAGCTAACGGTGTCAGATTTGGGGATGAGTGAGCTGTGACAGCGCTGGAAAAAGTAAGAGAAATGACTTCTTTTTCCTCTTGCCTTGGTAACATTTCCAATAACTGTGCCATTAAACTCCTCAGATAACATTAAAAATTATTTAACGGAGAGCCCTCATGAACAATGAAGTGAGAGGCTCCTGTCTGGACCATCCACACGGTATGCATACCAAACAGGCACGCTGGTGTTCATCCCAGGATCTCTGCCTGGTGCACCTCGAGCAAAAGCAGGAGAGCGGGGAACTGATACAGAGGGAAAGAACGGGTGTGAATTTCTAGATAACAGTGCAGATGAGCTACTTTTCCTTAAGCCCCTCCAAGTTCATTCTCTGGACATTCCTGCCCCTGTGTGGTTCCTAGAGGTTTGGAAACAGTGCAAAGGCCTGACAGTAACAGCTGTTAAAGGATCCCTGCAGATGAAAAGGAAAGCCAAACTAGCATGCACATGTGAAGGGGATTATCAGCCAAATGTGTTGATTTTATCCCTGGGTCTTTGCAACAAAAAATGTATGTCTCCTGAATAATAATGATATCTTGCACTCCCATCATGCCTTTCTTTCCAAGACTCTGAAAAATTCTATTTTGTCCACTTTTGGGGAAGGAGGGAAGAGAGAGTATAAATATTTCCTAGGGTAATCAACTACCAAAGTTTGACTGATTTTAGTACTGATTTTAGTACTGATTTAGTACTGATTTTAGTACTGAGAGTACGGAGAAAGCCCTCAGTCAGGGGCAAATCGGGACTGGGAGAGTTGGTCAACAGAATTTCTCCCAGTGTGTTGTGTGAGATTTCTGAGTTCTGTGGCGACACACTTCCCAGCACTAGGGGTAAGAGGACCTGATATTGTTTTTGAAACTTAAAGGACACAAATATTGTATACTTGTTAAAGAAAAATTAAGAAGTGTGTGCTTGCGTGTGTGTGTGTGTGTGTGTGTGTGTGTGTGTGTGTGTGTGTGTATAGAGGGAGAGAGAGTAGAGAAAGCATATACATATATAAGTATGGATTTGTGGAATTGTATACTTGTGTGTATACACACACATGTCCCCCAGAGCTTT
Organism: Suricata suricatta; assembly: GCF_006229205.1. Lineage (NCBI taxonomy): Eukaryota > Metazoa > Chordata > Mammalia > Carnivora > Herpestidae > Suricata > Suricata suricatta. The sequence goes on from NC_043702.1 coordinate 141,592,942, forward strand.
GCTGCCTGTTTTTCATTCTTCATGTAACTTAGCATGAATATCTTTTCAAGACTATACTGTATCTACAGCTGTAATTATTTGTTCAAGCTGCATGGTGTTTGATGATAAAACTATTCTATGCTGTATTCAGCCAATCTCAATGGTTGCCTCCATATATACACACACAGCGTACTGTTGCTTTTAAAAACGGAGCTGCAAATAACACCGTTATCATATATAATTGAAGATTTTCTTTCTTTTAAAGAAATTTTTTAATGTTTATTTGTTATTGAGAGACAGAGAGAGACAGAGCATGAGCATGGAAGGGGCAGAGAGAGGGGAAGACACAGAATTAGAAGCAGGCTCCAGACTCTGAGCTGTCAGCACACAGCACGACGCAGGCCTTGAATTCACAAATCTCGAGATCATGACCTGAGCCAAAGTCAGAGGCTTAACCCACTGAGCCACCCAGGTGCTCCTACAATTAAAGATTTTCTAATTGCTCCTGGTTGATGTCAATGTCTGCATAGTTTTTCCTTCCCAAATCCTAACTATTTTAAAATAGGTTCCCCTGGGGCATCTGGCTCAGTCAGTTAAGTGTCGGACTTTTGGTTTAGGTTCAGATTATGATCTTGCAGTTTTGTGAGTTTGCGTCGGGCTCTGCACTGACAGTGTGGAGCCTGCCTGGGATTCTTTCTCTCCCGGTCTCTCTGCCCCTCCCCTGGTATCTCTATCTCTATCAAAACAGATAAATAAACTTAAAACAAATAAAAATAAAGTAAAATGGGATTCCCAAACAAATCCTGAGACAAAGATTTTGAGGTAGGTGATTTACTTAGGATGTGGTTCCCGGGAGCCCAGTAAGAGAGACAAAATGTAAATCCCCATCATGTGTGAATTGATGAATGGATTTCTTGTGTCCAGACTGGGGCTCAGTACAACAAAGGACCTTCTGAGACATTGTAGAACATACTTCAGAACAGCGTGTCAGAGGGGTGGTGAGGTTGGGGAATTTTCCCACTAAATCCCTTCCCTCAGTGATAAGGAATCACTTTGGGGACATTAACTTCATACTTCATTTGGCCAAGGAAATGCCTGTGGTCAGAGAACACCCCCGAGGCAGAGATGCAGAAAACTACCAGCAGTTCTGAGGACTATCTAGGATGACCTCTGGAGTGGACCAACTAGGGATAGGAGGGCACCCACAGCACCTGCTGCCTCTCCGCCCCTGACTTTCTCTTCTCTGATAAGGTTTGTTCCCCCTACTGTAGTGTCTGTTAGCAATATCTACATTACCTCATAATTTCCCACTGTCCAGCCCTGTCCTGACTTTCTCACTCCCTCTGGCACCCCAACACAATAAGTATTTTATCACATTGGAAGTTGTAATACATTGATACACTACTTTTTCTCTGTCACAATCCCCTTCAAGTCATCATGTCCATCCTTCACCATCACCCCAATAACACCTGTGTGTATTTCCTCAACCCTCTTGCCTCTCTTTCTCTGCAAATTGTGCTAGCCTGGGAGAATCGCATTCCTTAGTTAAGTCCAAATGTCTGTCTAATCTGTGCTTGTAGCCTCACTGTATTCTGGACATGCCACCTTCTCTCTTCTTAAGCCTCCCAAATCCACACCATCCTCACACTCAGCTGATTATGTTTCCTCTTACTTTGAGAAACTGAATCACCCAGAAGAGAACTTTCCCCATTTTCCACAGTGCAGCCATCTCCCTTTTGTATCTGTACCCTCCTGTTACTTTTTGCCTAATATTCACCTCAAGGTCCTATCTCAATGGCTGAGTGTTATGCCTATCCACTCTTGCTTCTTCACAGACATAACTAATTCTTTGTTCTTTCCTATATCATCTGTTTTTCCTATGGCCACTTTCATCAAGACACAAACATGGTAAGTGTTTCTCCTGTCCTAAAAATACTTTCTTGAGACCTCACACCCCTCTTTTTTTGCTCCTCTTTATATAGTAAAACACCTCAAAATAGTCTTGTATACTTCCTGTCTGCAACTTTCCTCCTTATCTTATCTCCTAAATCAATGTCAATCAAGTTTCTCCCTCTTCATCTCTGTAAACCCTAAGGTTATAAATGTCTGGGCTGAATTCAACACATTCAATTATTAGTCTCTGTTTATATCTGATTCCAACATTTATCTACTCTTTATTTTCATGTCTTTATTTTTTTGTTTTTATTTTTGTTTTCTCTGAGAAGTTTGGAGATTTTTTTTCCATATAGTTTATTGTCAAGTTGGTTTCCATATAACACCCAGTGCTCTTCCCCGCAAGTGCCCTTCTCTATGACCATCATCCCGATTCCCCTTTCTTCCTCCCCCTTCAGCCCTCAGTTCGTTTTCAGTATTCAAGTGGAGAAGGACAGATTCCATATGTTTTCACTCAGAGGTCTAATAGCAGAAACCTAACAGAGGACCATGGGGAAGGGAAGGGGGGAAAAGAGTCAGGGAGAGGGAGGGAGGCAAATCATGAGAGACTCTTGAATATTCTCATGACTTCAATCAAGCTCCTGGTTTCAAGTACCACCTATCTGCTGGGAAGCCCAAATTTATATCTGTAGTCTAAACTTCTCCCTGACCTCTAGAATAAAATACCCAACTCCTGTTCAACGGCTCTATGTGGAGATCCAAAAGGCATATCAAATCTCTGATACATAAACCCAAAACACTGATCCTCTTACCCAAACCTGCTCCTTCCTCTTAGACTTTCCATTTCAATAAATAGAAACTCCATCCTTCCATCCATCCAAAACCCTTGGAGCTATCTGTATGCCTATGCTTCTCTCACATATTATCACAAATCTGTCAGCAAATCTTATAAGCTCCCATACTCAAACTACACACAGAAGTCCACAACCAGGCTGGTGTAAGCTGCTCTTATTTCTTGCCCGAATTACTGTGATAGCCTCCTAACTGGTCTTCTGCTCCTGGCCTTTCCTTTGTGAAGTTTACTCTCAACTACAAAGTGATTCTTCCAAAAATTGAATTATATTGGCTATTCTTTGTTTAAGACCCACTAATAACTTCAGAACCCACTCAGTAAAAGCCTACAAGGCCTGGCATGGTCAGACTCCACAGTATCTCCATGGCCTCATCATTTCCTCCTCTCTGCCCCCTTTTCTGCTTTACTCCAATCCCAATGTCTTCCTCATCATTCTTCAGTTGGGCCAGACAGACTACCACCCCAGTATCTTTGTCCTTGCTGACATCTATGTAGCACTGTCCCTCTTCTACTTACATTACTCAAATTTCACTTCTCAGCTCTTTGCTGACCACCATATTTAATATTGGAGCCACCACTCTCCCCAAGTCCCCCACTCTCTATGTCTTTCCAAACTGTGTTTTTACCATAGCACTTATCAACACATGACATGATTTTAAAGCACATTCATTTATTTGTTATATCTCTTTCTTCTAGAATGCAAGCTTCATAAAAGCAAGGATTTTATCTCTTTGGTTCTCTGTGCCTAGAGAAGTGCCTGACATGTAGCAGGTGTTCAACTGATATTTGTTGAATAAATGATTCAATGAGAACCTGGTTTGGTCTGCCAAATAAGTTTTTCCATTTATAGCTGTGGGACCTTAGGCAAGTCTCTGGAACATTCCAACTATATTTCCTCAGCCATACAATCAAATAGCAATACCTAATTTATTGTACTATGTAAGGAGTCATGTTTGCAAAATATTCTATTGCAACACTTGGCATGAAATATACATTAACAAATATCCACTGAGTCTATTTTCCCTTAACAGGGACTACCAAAATTTCTTACAAATTACAAAATTTATTTCTTCCATATTTCCTATTCTACCACCTGCGCTCAGGTATTTTCACCTCCGTTTTTTATTTTCCATACATTTTGCTAAGCCAAAAGCAATTATTTACCTTGGGCAGCTAGGTTGACAACGTGGGTGTATTAGTGCTTAGTGTCAAATAATCAGACCTTCCTTCCTTCTTTCTTTGCTTCCTTCCTTTCTTCTTTCCTCCCTTCTTTCCTTCTTTCCTTGTCTTTATTGTCAACCTAAAAGACCATGTGTAGGTAATGTAAAAGATTTAATAGACTTCAAATAAACTTTCCCATAAGCTTAAAATTTAATTATGAAGCTAAAATGTCACCCTTCCAACAGTTGGATATGAAGCAAAATGACTCCAATCTAGTTATTAGATGCATGCAGGAATGAATGTTTAGGTGGTTACAAATTTGGAGAAAGCTCTCTTGAGAGAGGTAATATTTAATCTTAACCCTGAAAGATGGATAGGTATATCGTTCACAGTAATTAATGTTAACCACAGCAACAAACCCCAAAAGAGCATAATAAGCATTTATTTATTGCTTATGTCACAGTTTGATGTGAATTGAGGGGTACTTCCTGGTCAGTCGCTCCCAAATAACAATGCACATGATCTTCTAGATATGCCCTCTGCCATATCTGTCTTCTAAGATCACCAAGCACACCTTTTATCTCTGCTAGCCCCTGAGTAAAGCAGTTTACAGGGTTAATACAGAGTCTTGATTCCGTTTGACCTTCTTCAGAGAGTCCTGCTCTGATTTGGGGAGTTTTAGGAGCTGCCATGAATGGTTTTGTGTTTCAAAAATTCTTGAAAGCAACAGAGTATTGTGGCCAGTGCCCCAAAGAGGGTGTGTGGGTCTCAGGGTGTGGGATCGGACAACAATGTGGACCATTCTCAACATTTTATACCATAAGACAAGCAAGAAGATTCCCAAGACTGTCACAGAAATGTATGGGTCTGTTGAAGAGAAAGAAACATCTATAAATCAGGCAAACAGGTGTGCATGGGATTACAGGTTCATTAATGAAGCGATGGACCTTTGAGAGAGAGAGAAAAATTGCATTTTGGAAATTGTCATAAAGAGGTTTGTTTATGATGAGGCCTGTGACCTTGGAGGCTGCACAATGGCACACCATGTCCCTTGAGAAGATCACAATGTAATTATTACTCTAATGGGCTGCAGGCAAAGATTCTAACTAGAAAGTTCCTATTTTATCTGAAGGGTATGTGCAAGTGCAATATTGGGACTAACTCAAAGGTAAGGTATTGCTTAAAACCATTTCAGTAAAGAAAAGAGAAGACAAATGAAATTTCTAGGGAGAAGACCCCCTTCCATTTAAAGTTTATTTATTTTGGGGGAACATCTGGGTGGCTCATTTGGTTGAGCATCTGACTCTTGGTTTCAGCTCAGGTCATGATCCCAGGGTTGTGTGATTTGAGCCCTGTGTCAGACTCTAAGCTGAGCATGGAGCCTGCTTAAGATTCTCTCTTCCTCTGCCCCTCTCCCCCACTTGTGTTCTTTCTCTCTATGAAAGAAGGAAGTAAGGAAGAAAGGAAGAAAGAAAGAAAGGTTTTCTGTTTGTTTTTTGGGGGGGGTTATTTGTTTTTTGTTTGCTTTTAAAGTAATCTTTACACCTAATATAGGGCTAGAACTCATGACCCAAAGATCAAGAGTTACATGCTCCTCCCTGAGCCAGCCAGGTTCCCCAGCCCTTCCATTTAAAAGCAGATTGCATACCTTCCAAGATAAGCAGTATTTTTTCCTCTATGTGTCTCTCTTTCTCTCTCTTTCTTTCCCACCTTTAGCTTTATCTCTGATTCCATTTCTTTTTCTCTGTATTAGTTTTGGTTTTTCTATCTACATGTCTGTCTATGAACCTGCCTTATCTCTCATTTGTGGCCAAGTGCCTCTGTTCTAAAGGAAAATCACCTTTGTCCAACAAACCATATAATCCTTCAGACTTTTATGAAATAAAGATCAAGCACCTATCTTTTCCAATGTTATGCCAACCAGAGAAAAAGAAACCCAAAGCCATTAATTCCATAGTCTCTAATGTAAGCAGGATGCTTTACATAAACAAATGATCATCCAACATGGGTTCTACTCCAGTGGATACAACACAAGCTCTATAACCAGTTTGTAATTTCTGTAACAGTTTATACCAGACTAGCCAGACCTGGACTTTCCTCTTAGCTGCTTCTGGCTATGCAACAGAATTCTCCAATGTGTCTCTTTGACGACCCACTTCAAGGCACTTTTACAGCAGCTGAGAGTTTACTTTATTTCATTTTGGAAGAGGCAGTGTCATCAACCCTCTTACTTTTATCTTTTTTTTTTTTAATTGTTTTTATGTCTTTGTTTTGAGAGACAGAGACAGAGAGCGAGCTGGGGAGGGGCAGAGAGAGAGGGAGACAAAGAATCTGATGCAGGCTCCAGGCTTTAAGCTGGCTGTCAGCACAGAGCCTGATGCGGGGCTTGAACCCACAGACTGTGAGATCATGACCTGAGCCAAAGTCAGACGCTTAACTGACTGAGCCACCCAGGTGCCCCCTCTTACTTTTAGTAAGAAAGACATGCAGAGAGATAAGTAAAGAGACGAGGTTATCTTTTTCTTCTTAAGGCTTTATCCTGGAGAAAATGAGGAATTTTCTGAAAAGAACCTAATAATATTTCATATTCACTAAACACCTAATGTGTGCTGGACTGTGCTAAGCATTTTATAGACATAAACTCATGTAACCTATACAAAGTCTTGTGGAGTACTTGTTCTTATCAAGAAACTGAGGCTTAGTTAGTAAAGTAACCTACTGGGAGCCCCACCATATGTAAGGAGCAGAACCGTGTTTCAAATTCAAGTGTTGACTTAAACGCCTACATGATTGTGTGGCTACTATGGGCCACATATTAATCTCACATAACTGCCGAGCAGGTCTTCATAGTAGGCATTTTTTTTGAAAAATGTTTTAAAGTTATTTCTTCATTTAGAGAGAGAGAGGGGGGGGGCGGAGGGAGTAGGGCTGGGGCAGAAAGAGAGGAAGAGAGAGAAAATTCCAAGTAGGTTCCACACTGTTAGTGTGGGGCTGGAATTCATAAACCCTGAACTCATAACCCGAGCCAAAATCGAGAATTGGTCCCTCAACCGTCTGAGTCCTCCTGATGTCCTCCAGATAGTAGACATTATTATCTCCATTTTATATGTAGGACAATTGAGGTCTAGAAATTAAGTATTTGGCTAAGATAATACAGCTGGGAATTGGTTACCTTGCACTTACGCTCAGGCTTCTTGAGTACCAAAGTACTTCACTCCTCAGAGTGCTGCCTTTCTTTCTCATCACACTGCCTCCTAAACTCATTTCAGTCAAGACTTTATGTTCTTATCTCTAACCTAGATCCCTGAGAGTAAAACTTATTTTTCCCCCTCAGTATCAATCACCAAGTCAAAAAGCATACTTACGATTGATTTTTTAATATCTAGTCCCTGTGAAGTTTGGTGGTCAGAACTGAAAGGAGTAGAAAGCTAAGTAGCAACTGGTCCCTATTCTCAAGGAGCGATGGTCTTAATTGGAAGGAAGAAAGAGAAGCTCATGATAAAATTAAATGGCTTTTCCAGGCAACAATAGAAGACAAGTCATCCAGCAGGATATGATGAATGGCTGAAAGAATGTTACAGACAATATGTGCTGTAGGATTTCAGATGAGGGAGGAATGGGGAGCAGATGGTCACTGCTCTGTGCATAATACCCCTTCATATATTTAAAGCCCATCATTAAGCCCTTTAGAAATCCCTTGCTTAGGATAAATCTTTTCATCCTTAATTGGGAATATCATTCCCCAGTCCTTTCAATGTTTCCTTGCTTCTCCTCCAGCCTTCCCAGTTTTCTTAGATATGTTGTCATCTAAAACACAACTTAACAACATGAGTGAAGAGTCATTCCTTTGAGGTTCTATGTGAGCTGAGCCTTTCCTGCAGACCATGGGACAACTCGGAGCAAATGAAAAAAGCACTCTGTTGTCCCAACATACTCTTTGTTCTGGTATCCTTGAGTAAGTGAAAATCTATCTGTAGGTATTGTCACACCAATCTTGAGATTGGGCATGACCAGCCCTACAGCCAAGCCTGTGGTAGACTCAAGGATGAGGTGAGAGGGGTAGAAGGAGACATGGGAAAATTCCCCAGTGCTCCCTTAGATTTATCCTTCCCATCCAGCTGGTGTTCAGCTTTGTGGATACATTATTGGGTAGTGTCTTTAAAATAAAAATACTCTAGGGGTGCCTAGGTGTCTTTGTTGGCTGATCTTATGGTTCGGCTGTTTGAGCCCCATGTTGTACTCTGTACTAACAGTGTAGAACCTGCTTGGGATTCTCTCTCTCTCTCTCTCTCTCTCAAAATAAAGAAACTTAAAATTTTTTTAAAATAATAGAAATACACTTGACTGCTATATATCCATAATCTGCTACTTATAAAGGCCTAAAAATGTGCCTGTGTCACTGGGTGAGAGGTAGAGAGGGTAGAGGGATATGAGATTACTGCTCCTGAGGAAAGGAATCAAGGAAGAAATGCCAAAGACTCTAAAAGCAGAATAGCAAAAAATAGGTGGAAAGACCTGAAGTAAATCTCATCTACTTCACCGCCCTCCCCCCACAAGGGACTAAACCCTGTTGAAAAGTTCACAGCTCTAGAAATATATGCATCCATTTTTTTAAAATTGCCCTTCAGTCAAATGTCAAACACAAATCCTTGGAGACCAAAAGGTTAGGCTATCACAGATGCCCTCTATCTCAAATCGAAGGTGACAGAGACAAGAAAAACAGACATGATAACCTTGAGAGGTTTTATCTCCTGGACAGCTTTTGGGATACGTGTTTCACAAGGGGTTGTTCAGAGTCACTTTTGTATCCCTTCCTGTTGTCACCTGATAAATTCAAGACACCTAGTTTGCTGAAACAATTCCCTGTGAAGAAACTGCCAACAATCTGGGATGTGCACTTTCTGTTGGAGTATGTTAGAAACTTTCTAGGGAGACATGAATTCCTTTCTTAGGATGCATTTAGTCCTATGATGGAGGACACAGCCGCCAGCGCCGTCTCCTCCGTAGGCGCCGTTGGCCAGCCAAGCACATGACTCACTAATCCAGCTGGAGACACAGGCAACAGGCCAGCCCTGCAGTCACACGGAGGTGTGGCAAGAGGACTCTAGAGCTGGACTCAGAGGCAGAAGACTTGGAGATTTAGCTGGGGATTTGCTATTGTCACTTAGGCTTCTTTACTTTCTGACACATTACCCTTGAATGGTGCTTATAACATTATGACATATCCTGAAGGGTGTGTTGGGTTAAGATATTTTGTGTGCCAGCTTATCAGGAAAATAACATATTTCAAGAAATGGGTGTTTAATCTAGGCCTCCCACTATCCAAAGAGAAAGGAGTTTGTAGGGAGGGGTGGGCCAGGTGTATAAAAAGAGAACAGAGTGACAGCTTTAGGACAGGTGCCCAGGCCCTGAACAATAGTCTCTTTATTTTGGCGGCCAAAGATATTGTTTGATCTTTCATGAGACTTGTTTCTTCCAAACTCAACTTTATATTGTCCTTCCTACACCTGTAGTAGTTGCTCACTACAGAATGGATGGATGAATGACCTTTTTAAGGAGCTTCTAGATATTTTCCTTGAAGTGATGGCCTGATGAGTCACAGCAGGTTACATCTCAGGTGACCCCTTCCAAGCATGACAATAGCAAACCCTGGAAGGACACCATCCTGGAAATAATTTCCATCTGAAACTCCTCAAAGCACAAGAGAATCTCATGTTGGTTGTGTTGGCAATGCCCTTTATAGCCTGAGTCCTCTCCTACTTCTACTCAAGCCCATCTGCACGCCAGTTCAGTGTGTAATCTCACTGGCTGTAGGATTACTGATGACTGACAGCCATTCCTGAGAACATCGGGTCTGCCTCTAGCCTGGCTGTGCATGGATGCTTTACGGTGACAGGATTAAGTGCTGAAGCTTCTCCAGGGACAGCCCATGTTCAGGATGTGTGTCTGAGATACTGTCAAACATGGCAGCCAGGGGATGGCTACGAGGCACTGATGTCTCCCATGCATGAAGAGCATCACAGAAACAAAGCACCGAGGTTCTCTTGCAGGCAAGCTTCCCTGGGCTCCTTACTTTTGTCTGTCTGGCCAACTAGTTGGTGGGAGGCAGAGGACCTCAGCTATGTCACCTCCTTTATTTTGAGTGGTGTTTTCCCAGTAATTAAATGTGTTACAACCTCAAACTCCAACTGGATCCTTGTAGCCGTACAACACACTCTCATCTTAGTCTAGGGATTAAACTTCCTGAACCAAATGTTTGACAGAATATATGAGGAACAAAGAAGGAGGAAAGTAATCAAATGATTGCAGATTTGGAGCTGTCAAAACACATGGTTTGGTCACTGACAGAGAAGAATCAGCCCACTGAATTAATAAGTGGGATTAGTACATAGTTTCCTACTACTCAACAACTTAGATTCAGAAGAATGTTTCATTTTCAAGGAACTCTTGACTTTCAGTCCTAAGGCTTACTGCAGAATGAAAATTAAGGCTTCAAGGAAAAATACAGGTCTTGACTTTATTTTCTCTGCCTATAATTATGAAAAAGAGATTCCTGGAGCGCCTGGGTGGCTCAGTGGGTTGAGAGACTGACACTTGATTTTGGCTCAGATCACTATCTTGCAGTTTATGAATTCAAGCCCTGAGTTATTGGGCTTGGACTGACAGCATGGAGCCTGCTTGGGATTCTCTCTCACCCCCACTCCACCTCGCATGCATGTGCACTGTCTCTCTCTCTCAAAAATAAATACTTTTTTTTTTTAAAGACAGAGATTTCCATTCTTCCATCATAATACAGTCACAAATGGAGCTAGACTGAGGAGAACAGATCTCCTGGATCCTTTGTGGATCCCATTTTATATATATGTATGTGTATGTATGTATATATATATATGTGTGTGTGTGTGTGTGTGTATAAAATGTGTGTATATATATATACACACACACATACATACATATATATATATATGTTTATATATATGTTTTAACCAACCCAGGAAGCTAGAATTAAAAGCAGCTTCCAGGTTTGGGATGAGATAAACTCTTAATCCCTGCTATTAACACCCCCGTTTCTAATCCTGCGACCTCCCCAAAACTCTGCATGGCCTTGCAGCTCTGGGGCACTCCCCAAATAAGTATTTCTTTTCCATTTGCCAACTGAGCTCAATATTCTTCAGGAGGCTTATTTGCCATCTAAAGGAAGATTCTGGTCACCAGTATTAGAACTAATAATAGGGAATGACAGACCTGGGGGACTGAAGTAATTGGTCCAGTGCTGATAGACTCTGATCATTGTAATTCGGGTCTTTGGTGAAGCCTGGTCGCATGTGCTCTGTCACCTTGCTAGTCAGGCAGAAGGTGACTTCCTCACTTTTCTTGAGCAACAATATGGATGGTTTCTGAGAGAGGCTGAGATGTGAAACCAGCATACCCTTCTGTCTCCTGTTCTCTTCTTGTCCCTGTCATCTGACTACCCAGCATCGCCCTGCTTGCTCTTGGTTATTAATGATCCTCTCTTTATTTTGGCCAGTTTCCTGAAATCTTTAGCCACCACAGGGGCCGTGTCTCTTCCAGAAATCCTAGTGTTAGTACAGGCCTGTTGCCAATGACTCCCATAGACATAAGGTCATTTAGAAGTATACAATGATAGAGAACATTCACTTTTACATTTTAGTTCTAGAATAGGACACAGAGGCCAGAGAACTGTAATGGATTATCCAAGTTTAAATGGATAGTTGTGGCTGAACGGGGCAGAGAATCTAGGTCTTCGAAAATCCCAAATCACTGATCCTTCTGGTCAGTTAGTCCCCTACTAGTTGCTTTTAATGCTTCTACTCCAACTCCATGGTTAAATTTCTGCTTTCCTCTGTTCACTTCTTTGAGGATCTTACAACTCATTTTTATTTGTCTTGTTCTTTACAGTCCCTGTGCCTTCCCTCACCATGTTTCCTCCACACTCACCCCCCACTATTACTCACTGTTGTTCACTCACCTTTAGGAAGATACACAGAATTGGCTGAATGGAAAATAAATTCTGCATTCCTTGCCAACACAGCCTGAGGGAAGTCATTAAGAAGCAGCTCTTCCTAGAGATGTTTCTAATGTGCTTGCTGTAATTGTGGCTGAAATTTCAATATCAAAGGTTAAAGTATCATGGTTTTCTTTACACTTTCTTTTATTTGCAATTACCCTGGGAGAACATATTCCAGTAGGAGTAAGAATGCCGGATGCAATACTTCTCAGCCTGGATTATATTGCGGGGTGGTGGACTCTGTAAATGTGCTATCCTGGACGCTGGGGGTACAGAAAAGTTGGGGATGGACATGGGGAAAGGGGTGGACAGAGATGAGCCCAGAGGAGAAGGAGCCTGGGGAGGAGGTGGGTGGCCCACACTACTGGGAGGAAAGCATTTTCCAGCTTTGGTTGATTATTTAAGTAGAGATGGAAGAGAATGCAGGTGAGTGAGTTTTGAGTCCAGAAAGGAAATAGAAATGGATTAGAGGAATGTGTTGTGACTGGGCACTTAGGAAGCAGGGTGAACACAAGCGCTCTGATACTATGGTGATGGTGGGAAGAATCCAAGAGACACTGAAAGCCAGAGGGCACAAACACCTCAGGCTTGGGCATCAGGACGTGGGGTTTTTACTTGACTTTGAACATGCAATTTCTCCACTCCAGGTTTCAGTCTCCTTCACCGCAAAATGAGGCAGTTGGACTTGATTAGCTCAAGGTCCTGACTTCTGACTCTCCTGAAGCCAACATTCTCTAATGTTGCGGTTCCATTTTGCCCAAAGTACCAGGTGTAACTACCTCATGCCCTTTCTCTTTTCTCACATGCCTCTTCTCCAAAAAGCAAACTTCTTGAGTCTTTTCTATCAAGCAAATCCAAGCATCTTTTGGAAGCCTCATTTTACTGAAGGCTCAAAGCCCCGAGGAGGAGGTAAGGGGGCTCAACCCTGGAGGAATCCTTCCCATCTACTTCCCAAACTCCTTCCCTATCCCTAACGGGTCGAACTCATTTACCGTGTAATGATAGCAAATCAGGAACCTCCTGCTGCTTATAATGATAACACTTCCTATAATTTGCATGATAAAATTCAACTGATTTGAGATAGCATTTCTTAGAACAGATAGGTGACACCAGGGCTCCATGAGGGGAATAAATTACCACCTCAAGTTCTATGCCATCGCAGTTGTGGATTCCAATTGGCTGACATTCAGCCCCAAACAAAAGCACAAAGCCTTGTCTAATGGAGCAATGAAAAAAGATATCTAGGAAATATTAACAAGTTTCTCATGGTAATTTATGCAAATACACGCCATAACTCAGCTGAAGAGGTTCGGCTTGTACCTATGGAAGGGAGCTGCACTAGCCAGGGATTTTATGGAATTGATGCCACCTTATTACATCTCAGAGGTTGTGGGTTTCCATACAAATTAGCAGTAGAGAAGCCTAGGGTGGCAATTAGTCCTCAGACCATCTGCAGCGGAATCACCCCAGGGTGCCTATTAAATACAGTTTCCTCTGTCTCTATTACAGACCCATTGAATCAGAAGCACTTAGCGAGGGGCCTGAGAATCTGCATTTTAATACTTCCCCCAACCAAGTGGTCTTTATACACACTGAATGAAATCGTCTTTCTGACCCTGGGCCCCCATGGCCAGGACCATGTACATGTAGGTTATGCTTATGATGACCCACTCTAATGACCCACTCTTGGGCTAAAATTGGCTGAGATACTTCACTATTCGCTGTCTCAAATTCCTCATCTACAACATAAGAGATGGACCCAAATATCTTAAGTTTTTCAGGTCATAAGTCTTTTCTCAAATGAAGCATGGGGCAATGCTGTAGGCCAAACAAAACATACACGCAGGTGGCCAGGTGCCAAAAGGTCCCTGATGGACCCTGGATCTATGTCTTTCAGGAGTTCCACAGCCCCCAGGAGTAAGGAGGTGCCCCCAACTGTCTTTGCCTCCCCGATTTCTTGCCCACACAGGTGCTTTTCAGTCTGGAAATCACGCTTACCCCACTGTTTCTGCCAGACCATTGTATCTAGACTCAAATCCTTTTTTTACCTATTGGTGACTTAAGCTTTTGAAAGCAAATCCATTATACTTCTTGTTTTTGTTTTTCTTTTGAAGGTGGTTATGTTTTGCTTTTCTGTGTCTGTCCTCCAAGGAAATAATGTTTTGTTTATTTTATAAACCACAATGTTCCCAACACCTAGAGTGGTATCTGTCATGTAGTAGGCTCTCAATAAATCTTCTTTGAATGAAGGAAACCAAGGACAATTACCTGCTGGAAAAGGGAACAGGAAAGGGGGGGACATAGAGGGTGGCAGGGATATATTTTAATAGCTCAGTATATTAGCCCATAAAGCTAACATTTATTTATAACCAAATATGCTCAAGATTTTCTACTTGTATTATCACATTTATTCCTCATACATCCATGAGGCAGGTAATAATATATGCATTTTACTTGAGAAGCTGGGCTCAGATAGGTTGAAATGTTTATCTAAGGCTTCACAGAAGTTGCTGAGGATGGATTCACGGCCGGGTTTGTCTGACAATAAAACCCAAGCATTTCCATCTCAGCACTCTGTCTCCCAAGATTAAATCCAGCAAAAATTGTTAACCAACTGTTTCATCTAAGTTAGTTTCCCCACCTCCTTTATTGTTATTTCTTTCCTTTCCGAAACTGACTTGTCTGCATTGTTAAAAAATTAAAGGCAAGATTGGAGCTTGTTTAGATTAGGGTTCAGCTGTTTCTGCAACTAGGCCACCAGCGACTGCAGTGTGACCTTGGGAAGGGGGGTCAACACAGAGCCTCCTCCGGCATGGTTGGCATAGAGAGCCAAGTTCAGGAGACCGGTCCACTACCACGACGCAGGAACCAGGGACATTTCTGTAGGGCCTCTTGTCTCCAGTGTAGGCAGTGCCTTCTCTTTATCCTTCTAGACTTTTCCAGGTCCCAGCTATTCCACGAATGTTCTCTAGGTGTTTCTTCCTGCACCCCTCATGATTTTGGGGGTTATATATGGTTTGGGATTGAGGGAACGTGGCTAGGCAAATGAGAGAAGTTACTCCAGGCAGAGAATCAGCAAGGGTTAAGGCTATCACTCTGAGCCTAGTGGAAACTTGGTAATTTGATGAAGGAGTTGTAATCTTACATTGAGTCTTTCCTGTTAGTTACTCAAAGACCCTTTTCCTTATTTTTCCTCTTTTTGTTTTGTCTCCATAAGGTCCACATACAAAATCCCCGAGGGAGCATTTTCATTGTTCAGTTGGTCCTCATTACTCACCTTGGTGTGCATAGCACTTGAGCCAGGCCACCTGACAGCCAGATGCCAGATGAGAGACCAGTTGCTTATTTGCAGGGTTGGGTTTCCTCAGGAAGGGTGTGGGCAAGGCAGGCCCTTGGTTGCTAAAATTTCCTTTGAAATATCCTCTCCTATTGCTCAGCTGAAGACTTGGTCATTCAGCACATTCAAGTGCAGGCACACAGATGATAGCCCTGCCTGGGAAAAAAGGTTCCCAGGAATGGGGTGCCTGGGTGGCTCAATCAGTTAAGCATCTGACTCAGGTCATGATCTCCCAGTTGCAGGATCAAGCTCCATTTGGGCTCTGCATTGACAGCATGGAGGCTATTTGGGATTCTCTTCCTCCCTCTCTTTCTGCCCCTTCCATGCTTATGCATATGCGCTCTCTCTCCCCCTCACTCTCAAAAGAAATAAACAAGACTTTAAAAAAGGTACCCAAAAAGGTGTGTGTGTGTGTGTGTGTGTGTGTGTGTGTGTGTGTGTGGATGGGGCTGGTCATAGAAGGCTTAGTTAGCAGCAGGGAAAAGATCATTATAATGAGCCAAGTGCAAGTGTAATAGGATGGCCCACTGTTGGCTGACCAGTCTCCCTGTATTTATGATTATGCAAAGGACCTTGCTCTGTGGTATCAGCGCCCTTAAATTCAAAATCTAGCCAATGTCCCCTTAATCCCTCATCCTGTCCTTTTTATTGTAGGTCATCAACCCATCATACTCTCAGCCTGCGATGGCTTGTAGCCCAAGTCTTGATTCTTGTTAGGGAAGAAGGTGTCTATCATTGGTAAGAGGCACACTTGGAACGTGTGCATACTTGGACTTGGGGCCTGTAGCTTTTCCTCAACCCAGGTCCCTGCTCAGCCTGTAGCCTGTCCCTATCTGGCCTCCATGTCATCTGTCTCACTGGGTTTTTTTTGTTTTATTTTGTTTTTGGTTTTGAGCTTGCCTCCCTTTGGCTATAGTGAAGTCTAATTTCATCACGTTCTTTCTCCAATCTTTTCTATAACCGTTCTCTTTGCTCCCACAGGCCCACCACATGGGCTGTCTTTGTTCTTCTCACAAAGGGAGTTGTCAGTATTGAAGGCTCTTTTCAAGGAGCAGGGAGGAGGCTCTTGTTTTTCTAAGTCACAATCAGATGCATTATTAGCGCTTCTTTCTTCTTTCAGGCATGCTGCATACACAGAACTGCGTATGAGGTATCACATATTCATGGGCTTAGGATGGAGTTAATGTGTGTGTTGGGGGGATGGTACAGTTCATCACAGGAGAAAAATGAGGCAAAAAAACCACAGGGCAAAGAGGCAAAGGAAGAAAAAGTAGAAGCAAAAGAGAGGGAGAAGCTTGGGCCATAAGACCCTTTAGAAATAGTGCCAGGGGCCCCAAGACTTCAATATCCTACTTCTGGAGTACTGTTTTCAAAGTCAGATCTTTTCAAGGTTTCTTTCTGCCCAGGGGTTCACTGGGTCTTTGGGCATTTTCCAGTGTGGCACCAGAGTGACAGTCATCAAGTGTTCCTTTGGGGTCCTCTTTGGGCTGATGAAATTGGAGTTGTCAGTGTAGAGACAGGCAGCTCAGCAGTGGCAGTGACCAGGGCCACCAGCCTGAGGAAGTAAAGCCACAGCACACAGTCTCTTCAGGGTGGCTTCGCTGGGTGCCAGGCTCTGTGCCCTGAGGGCAGTGATTCAGCCTTCACTTTTTATTTGTCACCCCTGCTCTATGTCTATCTTCCCTAAAGGTGGTCTAGTTCAGAGGAACAAGTCAGATGGCCACTCTTTTGCAGGCTAGATGCCTTGTTCACATGTCAGCATGGGCATTGGTTTGGGCAGCTCCTTCACCTCCACTGCAGCTCCAAAACAGCCTTTGATGAGCTGAGTCTGCTTGACGAGAGCTGTGCCCGGGGACCAGCAGTTAGCCTGTGTGTGATTCTGGCCCCATGACCACACTCACAAGCACTACTAATGGGGAGGTCAATTAAATAATGCCAGCCACTGCTTTTCTTCCTTACGGCACTTGGCACTGCCAGTCAAAGGTGTTTTGCAGATTATTAACAACAACAATTAATGGGGGAGTAATCAACTGTGAAAGGAGGCCAGTTAGCGTGGCAGGGACAATCCAACCTTACATTCTTGGGGCCAGGGTCTCCCAAGGGAATAGACTTATCCTGGACAAGTCTGTGAACGGAGGAAGAGAAACATCTTGGGTTCTACGGGGCAAAATTTAAGAAATGTTAGCCTGGTGTGGGAATCCAAATGGGTCCAAACTGCAGTGACTGACAAACTCTCCCTATTGAATTAAGCTCCTGATTCTGAAGAGAAAGTCATTTCCATAATGTGCAAAACCATGGGTTTGTAGGCTGGCCATGTGAGCTGGAAATGACATTCATTGTGTGATTTGTGGCCACCTCTCTAATTCCTCCAAAAGAGAATCTGCCTTGACTCAGTGACAATAGCTAGTAATTTATGGTTGGAGGTCCAGTATTTAGGAAAGTAATTCCTACTAAAATGCAAACAACGTATCAGAAGGATAATTCACTGAGCATTATAAGCCAATAATATAAACAGAGTATTAGTAATAGCAACTAATGTTTACCAAGACCATCATCATCATCACCATCATCACCACCACCACCATCATCATCACCACCATTAACCACCACCATCATTACCACCACCATCATCATTATCACCACCACCACTATCATCCTCATTACCAAATAGGTAACTGGTATTTCAATACATACCAATTCCTGACACTGTTTTAGGCACTGTCTGTGTGACACCCCTTTAATCTTGATTACAACATTATGAGGGAGGTGCTCCCATCTCCCCATTTTTGTAGACCAGGAATCTGGAGTGGAGCATTTAAGTAAGTTGGTGGAGGCTACTGGTTAGCAAATATTGGTAACAGAATTCAAAACTAGCAGGCTCTTCTAAACTATCTAGGGTCTGTGCCTTACTACTGACCCTGCTGAGAAGGAGTAAACAGATAGATCTTTTTTTAAAAAAAATGTTTATTTTGAGAGAGAGAGACAGAGAGGGAGTGGGAGAGGGACAGAGAGCGAGGGAGAGAGAATCCCAAGAAGGCTCCATGCTGCCAGCACAGAGCCTGACATGGGGCTGGATCTCAGGAACCATGAGATTGTGACCTGAGTTGAAATCAAGAGCTGGATACTTAACTGACTGAGCCACCCAGGGGCCCCAAACGGATGGGTCTTAATGTCAGATGCAGGGCTGTGCGACTTTGAGTGTCTCTATGGTGGTTTCCATATTTATGACCTGGGAAGAGAAGTACAGAGTTAAGAGGCCCAGAAGTAGGGGAGGCAAAGGAGGCATGTAGGTGTAGGTGCAACACTTAAGGAGGTGCACGCCCTCAAAATGGTGCATGAGTCAACCCTGTACTCATGACCCTCAAGATCCAGGGCCTCCGTGCACCATGTTCTCAAGCAAGTTGGCCCCTCAGTAGCTTCATCCTGGTCTAGGCCCTACTAACAAAGATAAAACTAAATAAGATCCTGTACTCAAGTTACTGGCATATTATAGGTTTATTCAATACAAATTTCCTTCCTTTTCTCCAGACTGTATAATGAGATCTTCCCCAGAGAGCAACTGATTACAAAATAGGGAAGAGATCCCAAAGACCCACTGCCCTTGGCTGGGGCATGAGTGGTAAGAGAGGAAACCGGGAAGGCCTTGGTGGTAAACTTCACATGTACTTTGACCCTGCTTGGTTGTCCTGGAACTTGTCAGTGACTATTCCTTCTCCAGTAGTGAAGGTCTCACTGCAGAGGAGAAGGAAGCCAGTGCTGTCACAGAGAAGCTGGCGTGTCCCAGCCTTTAAGACGCTGCTTCTTTAGGTGGTGAGTGTGGTGTTCATGCTGTCTCAGCCCATCTTCGGTGGAGTCTGCTCTCCACAGGCAGACATGCCTGTCAGCAAAGTGGTCCCTACCATGGGGTCATTTCATCTGAGCAAATTACCCTTTGCAGTAGCAGGATGTTGTGGTTTAAAAGGACTTTCTAGACTGTGTCCTCAAACCCTCTTATTTTAAAGCTATTGCACCAAAGCCCAGGGAAGAGGAATGATTTGCCATAGGTCGATGGGCTAGTATGACTTGTAAATAGAGCTGAGTCTTCTAAATCCACTGCTTCTCAGAGCTGCTGTTCTGGGTTTATGTACACTTCTGTGCTATGCATGAGATGTGCCACCAATGAGGCCAGCAGTGGATGTAGCAGGGCAGGGATCTTGCCTTAGTCTCAACAACCTAGTCTTTTCCTTCTAGAGAACACTGTTTTTAGAAAGATTGATGGGAACCCCCCTTCTTTGTCCAGAAATTCCAAATTAATGTATCAATAACCTTCATGAAAGAAGAAGCTATTCCACGCCCTCTTGCTGGAGAAGGGATGGAATACGTGAACTCTGGCAGGGTGGGAGGAGGTGAAGGAGGATTTGGGGCCAGCAGGTAAGGAAACAATTTCTCTTCCTGTCACAGCCAATCGCAACATTTGCCATTCGAGGACCTAGCACAGTGCTCCTGCACAATACGGGTTCAGCTTCTGAGCCTTCGTGCCCTCTCCTGCCGTCTTGGATCCCCAGCACTCCAGCCCTAGAGGCAGAATGGGGCTAAACTCAACCATATGGATGTTGCCACCACAGCATGACAATTATGCTTCAAGGGACTATAGCTTTATGCATCTTTCTCCGCCTTCCCTATCTTCCTAATGATGACAAAGTCACAGGCTAGTTCTGTTTTCTTTTCCCTCTGGTCACAAAGTGACTCCTTTTAAGAGTCTGGTTGCTTACTAATTACTGATGAAGTCTAATCTACCAGAGCCCCTTGGTTTGCTGATGTTCGGATTCTCTGAGATTTGGAGCTGAGTATTTAGATGGGTATTTAGAATAACATCCCCTGGGGACCTCACCCCTTGGGAATGTATCAAAGCATCGATCAATCACCAAATGCTTCTGAAAGAAATGCTGGTGAAATACTATCATCCCTCTCAGATAGCTTCTCCCTCGTCAGAGAATCCAGGCAGAAATATTTGGGAGGACATGGGGAATATCTGAGTGATTATGATCTCTCCTTGCAGCCTTCAATTATTTTATATTTTTAAATTTAAGTTTATTCATTTATCTTGAGAGAAAGAGAGCACAAGCAGGGGAGGGGCAGAGAAAAAGGGGGAGGAAAGAGAGAACTGCAAGCAGGCTCCATACTGTCAGTACACAGCTCGAGGCGGGGCTCAAACTCATGAACTGTGAGATCATGACCTGAGCCAAAACCAAGAGTCGGACGCCCAACCGACTAAGCCACCCAGTCACCCCAGCCTTCAATTATTTTAGAAACTGGGAAATTGCCTTATGCATCACTGAATTTAGCATGTTCAGTGCTTGACCCTGTGTGTGTGCATGTATGTGTGTGTGCATGTGTGTATGTGTGTGGTGTGGAATAATTATTTAGCACTGTTTAGACTTGATAACATAAAAAATAATTCTATCAATATTATTTTATTTAAACCATGCAATAAATGTTATTTGTTATTTCTATTATCTAAATTTTTTCATTTAAAACAATGACTTTTCTAAGTCATATAGCTACTATGAAGCAGAGATGGGACTTAATGCCAGGTGTATTGATTTCACATCTAGTGGGTGTTCAATGATAATAGATCTACTTTTTGACACTTCTCCAACATGGATCGGTGCCCTGCTACTCAAAGTGTGGTCCAAAGACCAGCACCCTGAACATCTTCTGGAAGCTTGATACCAAAGCAGAGTTTCAGCCCTCATCCCAGACCTATTCAGTCAGAATTTGCATCTTGACAAGACCCCCGAGGCAATTCCTGTGCACCTTGCATTCAGAGAAGCAATGCTTTAGCGCAATGCTATCCAATATACATTAAAATGTAAAGTTAAGTCTTCTTACAGGCGTTAAGAAGGTAGAACAAAACAAGTAAAATTAATTTTGATTGTCATAATACATTTTAACCCCAAATATCAAACATTATTACAACATGTGTCAATATAAAAAATATTAAGAGAAATTCCACCTTTTTTTGTACTAAGTCTTTGAAATCTGGTGTGTATTTTACACTTTCTGTGTCAGTTAAGACTGAGCACATCTCACGGACTCAAGAGGCAGGTGTGGTGAGTGACAGCCATGTTGGCTGGTGCAGATCCAGAACCATGGTAGAATCATCGTTCTCAAACTCTACAGTGAGTCCGAATCAGGTGGAGGGCTATTAAAACACAGAGGGCTGAGTGACCACGTCCAGAGTTGCTGACTCAGTAGATCTGTGTTTATCTTTTTAACAAATTCCCAGGTCATGCTGATGCCGTTGGTCCCAGGAACACACTATGAAAACTGTCACTTCACCTGAGAAATCATCAGGTTCTGGACTAAAGGGAGAAACATAAGGAGGACTCAGGAATGTGGGAGGGAAAAAAAATTAGAACCAGAAGACAGAATATAGACTTCTTGATCAGCCAGGTGGAATAGAGAAGGAAGGTCTCTGGGGCCTGGATACGGCTGTTGTCCACAGTGAGGCAAATCAGTATGCAGATTTGACCCCACGTGTACCGCATGGTATTTACTAAGAGTGCCTGTCTGTGTCTAGACCCACTGACTGCAGTGTCCATTGGTATACTATAGATTTGCTTCAGAGCGGACAGCCAGACATCCCTGAGCCAGTCCTGTCTCTGTTCCACCTCCCTCCTGTCCCACTGAGAAGCCCCCTGGCAGCGCTCCCTGCTTCTGGGCTTGCCCACCTCCAAGTTATTCTGAACTTTATAGCCAGAAAGATCTTTGACGCACTTCACGGCACTCTGCCCATTCTGTAGTCACATGTGACACTGCCCTCCTGCAGTGCCATGCTCCACCACGCCTCTTCCTCCTATTTGAACAAGAAACCATTAAGCTCTTTTCTGACTCTGAACCTTCACTGGGATGATCCCTTTGCTTGGAATTCTCTTCCTTCTCTGATTGGTTTCTTCAGGTCTCGGCTTAGACACACTTCCTCTGAGAAGCTGATTGGACCACCCTCTGGAAGGTAGCATTCCCATAGCTTGGTTATAGCATGCTTCCTTATAGCATGGTTTTGTTAATGTTTATTTATTTTTGAGAGAGAGAGAGAGAGAGGGAGGGAGAGACAGAGTGTGAATGGGGTAGGGGCAAAGAGAGAGGGAGACAGAATCCGAAGCAGGCTCCAAGCTCCGAGCTGTCAGCATGGAGCCTGATGTGGGGCTCGAACTCATAAACTGCAAGATCATGACCCAAGCCAAAGCCAGATGCTTAACCGACTGAGCCACCCAGGTATCCCATCTTGAATATGTTAATTGTTCAAAGCCTTTGGTGATAGCAGCAGAGGAAGGGAACTACTGTTTCTCCCAACCAGATTAACATTAATTTAACCATATTGACAATTTCAGAAATTATCCAAGAAAACAGACAAATGGACCAGGCCAGACTGGCTGGGTTCTGAAAGTCAAAGTCAAGATGAAAATGTATCAGTTATTCACAGCAAAATATTTGTCAGGAGTGCCAAGTCTGGTGGTACAGAAGACAATTACCATTTTCTTTATTGGGGCAACAGGTAGACCCTGATAGCCATTTCAAGTTAAACTGAATCCAGTGTGGTTGCTTACTGGAGAATTTTATTTTTAGGTTTAGTTACCATCTCTGGGATGTATCCTGTTTCCTTTTATATTCAGACCATAGCTATTGATTACCCCTATCTTTGTTCCTTCCCTGTCTGGGTGCAGACAATATACAATCTCAGGAAGGAGTGATTGCCTCCCACCCAGAGTAGTGTTGCCCGAGAAATCCCAGGGGCATCCCTGCAGGGTCTCCCCTTTCACTGCTGCTCCTCCAGGCTGGGCTGCGGAGCATCAGTTGGGGGCTTCATTGCCTTGCAGCAGAGGTTCTAATAAATCAGGCAGAATCCCGCAGCGGGGCCCCAGCGATGCAGGCATTTAGAGGAGAGCAGACCAGAACCAGAGCTAACCCATTCTTCATCCTGCCCAGCGTTTCCTTTCTCTTGGAGGTGCCTTTGTTGTGCCAGACTGTAACCGAGTCCCAGAGCTATTGTGCACTGGCTCTTGTGTGTGTGTGTGTGTGTGTGTGTGTGTGTGTGTGTGTGTGTGTGTGTGTGTTTTGGGGAGGGGGACACACGTGCTCCTATCCCTTTTCTCCCTCCTTTCTTCTTTTTATTATCATTAATAATGAAATATGGAGAACAGGCTGCTAATGAGCCTAAACTCCCTCCTGTTAGTTTATTTTTCGCCTTCAGACTGTCACTTCAGAGTAAATTACTTCTCCCTGCATCTTGTTCCAGTAATATTACACTAGCAAGACCCTCCCCCCTCCCACCCTGGGTCTAATTTCAGGGTTATTCCCTCTCTCTCACGGCAGTTTGCTAAAGCAAGGGAGGTGGCCCCATCTATCATACTTAAACCTGTGCAACGTGCCCCTCCACCCCCCCTGCCCTGTGATGGAGACATCATTCTTGTGGCTCCGGGTCGAGGCGGGTTTTAAATACTTACACAATACACATAGATATCACCTATAAATAAGTAAGTAAATAAATAATATATACCCATCTCTGTGTGCGGTTCCTTAAGGTCTACGGAGAAAGATTTAGAGACTGCGAGGCAGAGTGAGACCTGTTTGGGAAGGAGGGGGCCCAAGAAGCGGGCGCGCTGCGGTCCCCGCTGTCCGCCGCCACCACCGTCTGCTCGGCTCTGGCTCCTTATTCATTTCATGGCACGCTAAGCATTTCCTTGTCAATTGGGAGACGTCAGGATGTGAAAACAACCAACGTTAAGTAGATATTCCGTGCCAGCACAACGGCAAGTGTCTCCAATATGCTTTTGTCTCCTGTTCAAAGATGCTAAACTGCGCTTCAAACAGCCACCGTTTCTTCGTTTTTTCTTTCTTCGTGTGTGCTTTGCTACTGGGGACTTAACAAAGGACTGGAAGCCCGGTAGCTTTCTCTCCCTTTCATTTCCTCCCTGGTTCCTTCCTTATATCCTTGTCTTCCTGCTGGTTAGAAACATGGGCCCTCAAGCCTTGGTCACATCGCAGCCTTACCCTTGACTCATGCGATTAGGAAAACTAACCTCTCCGGGTCTGTGTCCTCGCCTATGGAATGGTGACAAAAGGAGTATTTGCTTCATGATGTGTTGAGGGCTGTGTGAATTGATACATACAGTGTGCCTAGTACGATGCCTACTTACGAGCACTCGATCTGGTGTTTCTTTCCTCTTCCATTTCTTCTGCCTTTTTTTTTTCCTGTTTTGTTTATCACCCTCTCGCCTTTCTTTTTCTACCACTGGCAATTCTGACCCCAGAGAATTCGCTTTACTCATTATTCATCCATCTGTTGTGCACAGAGCAGAGTATAGTCCCACTGTTGTGGCTGGTAGTCAGACAGTGCCAGGTAGAGCCAACAGGGCCAGAGGCAAAAAAGAAAACTCAGTAATACTGTTCCTGTCTTGATTTATATTTTTTGATATTTGTTCATCCTGGATTTTTTGCTTTAATTTTGACTTTTGAAAATGGTGCATTAAAATATCATTTATCTTGATTGTTGAGCTCTTTGGCAATGCTTGAATTTCTGCCCAAGGTGAGTGCATCATGGCTTTCACCTGCCTTGCCTCAGCCTCAGCCCTGGCTGCCACAGAAATCCTTGGTCTTTGAATCTCCCTCTCTTTTCTCTTAGGCAGCACGTGGACCCTCATACCAGCACATACCTTCTCTACAGATGGCCACCCACATGATATTGGGCTTGCAGAGGAAGGAAAGGGAGAGTTTTACTTACCCAGAAGGCAAAATCTCTTTGGACTCAGCATGAAACAAAGGCAGGCAGGGAAAGGCATTTGAGATCCATGTGACCTCAAGGTTAGGCCTTCAAATCTCCCCAGCTGATCCATGAAATCTGGTCTTGCCTCCCTTGATAGGATGCGAATAGGGGCCAGACTGGAGGTGGGGTTATTTATGAACCTGACACTCTGGGTGAAAGATGGTGCCGCTGGAAGGGTCAGACAGCAGAATTCAAATGGCATTGCTTTTCCTTTCTCATTTTCATCCAAGTGAGTAAGACTCAGCCCGTGGGATTAAGTATTTTTATGGGGGTCTTCTGCTGTGCCCCATGATAAAGTAGGAATCGCACAGAATTTATCCCTTATGGTTCTTTTGATTTAAGAATAAAAGGGCAGGTGCTGGGCAAATGAGAGGTGGACCAGGCAAGCTTCTAAACTCCTTTGTTAGTAGAACCACCTACCACAGTGCTGAGCCCAGTTTCCTTGAGCCTTCAGGATACTGTTTGAAAATTATGCAAAACTTTTCTAAGCTTTGAGGTTACAGGGGAGTCTCAGCCTCTTTAAATATGCCCTAGGAAAAGCTACTCTTTACTAAGTGTTGAGACTACTCGATGTCTTCCAATCCCACCCAAATCCTCTATTGAACCTTGCCTGAACCAGGTAACATACAGGCTCAGGATCTTACAAGTTGCTAGACAAATCTGATGTACTTTCACGTGATACAAGTCTTTTTTTTTTTTTCCCTTTCCTCTAAGTAGATTCCGCCTTGAAGCTGAATATCAGTAATGCCTTTGTTCCAATTTAGTTTTTTGATATTTGCAAGTAGGCCTGATGAGTATATCAACATTTCAGATTTTGGGTCATTGAGCCATTTACCTTTGTGAACATGCTTCAAAGTCCACCTTGGTCCTGGAATCTCTAGAACCATGGTGCTCAAACTTCGTAAAATTGCCAGACCCCACCCACAGGGTATCTGATTAGTAGATCTTGGGTGGGATGCAAAAAATTGCATTTATGATGTGTTCCCAGGTAATGCTGATGCTGCTAGTTTGGAATCCATGCTTTGAAGACCACTGGTGTAGACTTTAGATTTTCCTTAGGTCACAGTTTCAAGTCACTGCTTTTATTGGTCAATTAATCTCTCCTATAAATTCAGTGTAAAGAGAGCGAATGTCTCTCCCTTTTTATTAATCAAGGTTGGCTACGTTCTTACTAAAACAATTCTTTTTTGGTGTTCTATTTTGTGTTACCTCTGCCCTTGGGTAACTTTTTGGAGGCTGTTCCATTGGCTATTGTGCAGGGAAAGAGAATAGGGGAAAGTGTATTGCTTCTGAACCACTTTGGCCCAGGAGTGAGTCTTGTCACTGGAAGGATGGAGGAGAATGTGTCAAAGAGGAAAAAGAAATGTATTTCAGTGAATTTATAGCCCTCTCTGATACACCCCACAAGAATATCCAGGTGTTCCATTTTGTTCGATGTAAATCAGTCAATGGTCTCAGTTTTCCACCTTACGACAACTGTATCAAGCGCTGGTAGTTATGCCCTATGTTGCTTCCCTCGTTATTCATCAACTTGAAATAACCCTCCACTTCTCCCTAGATAGAGTGTTCCCTCTCTGTGTAGTGGGGTTTGAGGAAGGATGCCACCAGATAGGTGAAGATGTTGATTCTTCTTTAGAGACCTGCGATTCCCTTCTGTAAGAGCTTCTGAGACAATGAAAAGCATTTTGATGATCTCCTTTCTATTTTGTTAGTGGGGAAGGAACAGGGTGGATAGGGAGTGGAAGGAAGAAAGGATAAAACTTTCCATGTTTCTATCTACCCCCCTTACTCCTGTATTTCGATTGCATATGGTCTGTGTGAGAACATGAGAATGAACATCTGAACAGACATCAATTTTTGTTGCAATCAGGGTTCTGACAAATTGAATGACATATAACTCTGTATGTAGGCAGAGATCCTTAAAATAGCCTGGAAATCATTATTGCATGCAGGCATATCATTATATATGACGAAATAATGTCACTGTATGTTGAGTAAGGTTAAAAAGAAGTCTCTCATATTCTCATATTGAAATAAGTTTCTCTCCCACCCTCCTGGAGCTTACAGGGAGAGAATGAATTGCTGTGAAGTCTATTCTGGCTGCTGGCAACTCTGCCCACATCCTTATTTATACACTCCTCCTTGGTCCTTCCAGGGGTGTCTATTTTCTATATAGAAAGTCTAACTCAATGAAAATAGCTCCTGAATAGAGCTTTCATATCCTATCGAGATCCTCAGGCCAGGGACCTGGTGTACTAAAATCACTTCAGAATAGCAACAAATTGTTAAATATATATATAAGTGTTATATATAACAATTTGCAGCTGAGAAAAGTGTTATGCAAAGGGGTCCAATCACTTGCCTGAGGTCATCAAACGAACTAGAAGATGGAACCATGTCTAACATTGAGACATCTATACTTAATAGAATATTGGACTCAAATACACTTGAATATAACCCCTGTCCCTAATGTTAGTGACCCCTTCTCCACTTCTTTCCCACTACCTACCCAATAAGAATGGTGTGTCACATTTATGAAGTTATTTTTTCCATAACTTAGAATAAAATTAAAGCCAAGTAAGTCGTTTTGGTGATGTAGATTCTCAAAAGTTTCAGCCATTAGCTCTAAGAAATTCTAATATAATGTAAACACATTTTATTTATTTATTTATTTATTTATTATTTGAGAGAGAGAGAGAGAGAGAGAGAGAGAGAGAGAGGGAGAGAAAGAGAGTGAGAGCACGCACATGAGTGAGCAAAGGAGAGGGGCAGAGGGAGACAGAGAGAATCTTAAGCACACTCCACACTCAGCACAGAGCCTGATGTGGGGCTCAATCCCACGACCTTGGGATCATGACCTGGGCTGAAATCAAGAGTGGGATGCTCAACAGACTGAGCCACCCAGGCGCCCCAATACAAATGCATTTAGACACCATATTATTTATCTGCAATGAGAGTGACAAGGTCAGACTATTACAGGCCTAGCTTCAGCCAGCAAATGCTCAAACACTTGCTATCAGCCTGTTTGTATTTTGAAGAAAGAAAAATATAGCCCCAAATGTTCATGTATGTTTCAGTCTTCTCCCCCTCCAACTTAACTCCCATGTAATAAATATCCAGGTAAGCTCAATTCAGATTTATCATAGGAGCTTGTAAGGGCTTCAGTGAGCTGGTGCCCAGTAACATTTTATTTTTCAAAAAATTACCTTATAGCCATGATTGACAGGACCCATTCCACCATTTAAAAAATCCTTCCTACATTATCCAACACCTTGAGAGATCTATAAATCTGGTGTCATCATGCAATCTGAGTCTCCATTCTATGAAAAAGTATTTGTTAATAGATCTGCATAACCTATCAGACGAGACATATGTAAAATGACATAAGAAAAGCCAAAGCAAAACCAGAGCATTTCCTTATTCTTTTCGCTTCTCCCAGAGCTCCTTTTCTATCTGTTTTTGCACAACTCTTCCTCAAATTGTTTCTGTATTTTAACCAAATGGTAGCTGATTGAAGGCATTGGGGAACATGTCGTGGCATTTCCTGTGAATTCCCCTCTCTCCAGCTTGGCTTTAATTGCCCTCGTGGCACTGACTAACAATTTGGGCTTCATCCAGAGCACTCAGCCTTGCCGGCATTATGATTACATTTTTTGCATAGTCGATGTTGCTACATTAAACTCCAGATGCTTTCTTGCAAGTCACTAAATTAACATCATATACATTTTTGGCCCATTAACGTTACACTAAGATCACAGTAGGATTATCACCCAGCAAGGTGATTTTGTGCATGTCTTCTGCTCTCAGCATCCTTTTCATATTCACTTCTTTAAAATTAGGTCAGGGAAAATGAGGGTAGAGACCTACCGAAGACCCATGTCTAACACATCATAGGAGACTGTGTCCCTGTCAGGAGAAAAACATCTCCACCTTCTGTCTGTCAGCAGATTGACATGTTTTATGAAGTGCAAGCGGCAGCCTTTAATGTAAGTACTAGCAAAATTACTGTTGGATGGCTTTTTTAGGAAACTAATATACTTTATGACATGAAATATATTAAAATGTCAGTGTTTTAACCAATGTTTATAAAAATATATTACAGTCATTTATTGAGTTTGTAAAGCACGTTATGGACTAACAAGATAAAAGACGTTTTGCAAATAACGTTGCTATTATTTAGAATGTGCATCTGCTGTTTGAGTTTACTGAGTAGAGGTAGGTGGCATGCGGGACCCCTTTTCAACAAAATAGCACTTCATTTGGGAAGATAAATAAATTGCTTTCAACAATAGTCAACACTCATTTAAGCAAACTCGTTTGTACTGCCACACAACTACTTTTGTGCAAAGTCTTGTACACCCTGCACTATTTAGGTATCTGTCTGAGAAATTGGGTCACAAATCCAGCATTGCAATTGACTGTCACACTGCAATTGCCTACGTACTTAACTGTAGACCCTCATTAGACTCCCAGCTCCATGGAACAAGCTCAATGCATTGTTTTCCTTTGTGTGCCCACTGCCTGGCTCAGGACAGGACACACAGGCAATCGATAAATGTTTGTTGACTAGGTAAAGGAAGTAATGAATGAATCTAGCATAACCTAGGTCCATTGACCTATTCTGTAATCACAAACTCGAGTAAGTTTTTAAAGCTGTGTTTAAATGTTTTTCATTTATTTTTAGAGAGAGAAAGAGCACTAGTGGAGGAGGGGCAGAGAGAGAATCCCAAGCACAGAGCCCAATGTCAAGCTTGATCCCACAGACTGTGAGATCATGATCTGAGCCCAAATCAAGAGTTGGATGCTGAACAGACTGAGGCACATGGGCGCCTGTACATAGTGTTTATTTTATGACTTCCCTCAGTCTTTTTTTTTTTTTTTGAAATTTTATTTATTTATTTATTTTTGAGAGACAGAGAGAAACAGTGCAAGCAGGAAAGGGTCAGAGAGAGAGAGGGAGACACAGAATCCAAAGCAGGCTTCAGGCTCTGAGCTGTCAGCAGAGCCCAACTCGGGGCTTGAACCCACGAACCATGATATCATGAACCGAGCTGAAGCCAGAGGCTTAACCGGCGGAGCCACCCAGGCACCCCCATAGTGTTTACTTTAAAGAATGGCTTTTCCAGTTGTGTTGGCCTTAGAAAAGAAGACAGTTTTAAGTAGAAATTATTAACTGGAGAGGTGCAGTTTCAGATATTTAGTTATATTGGTGAAGGACATCTTTGCTGAGAGAACAGCCTTGAATTCAGGCTGTGATCCTAGCTTTTCTCTTTTAGGGCAGATGAAATTACTTAGTGAAGGGAACTTCATGTTGTACAACTCCAGGGAGGAGATCCATGTGGCTAATTGGGCTTCAGATGTCAATAGCTTTTCTCCTAAAAATTTGCAATATTCTTTTCTGCATAACTGTCACAGAGAGGGGAAATTCCTGGGTGAAAGATGTATCATGTTTTGTCTTTCAAAGCAATTTCATTTCACTCTCCACTAGGCTACTGTCTTTCTCCTGTTCTCAGCTTCTTCAAACTTCTAGAAACGACAGGTTTCACCCCCTCACCCCTCACCCCACCCCCAAGCCAAAGCCCCATGTGACTTCAGTAGTGAGGCAGTGAAACACGATTTAGGCCTGCAAGATATTTTAGTTTGCTGCACACATTCAGTTCAGGGAGGGGTTGAAAATGGTTTTCAAGGAACCAAAGCAGGGGTGCCTGAGTGACTTAGTCGGTTGAGCCTCCGACTTTGGCTCAGGTCAGATCTCACATTTGCGGGTTCGAGCCCAGAGTCAGGCTCTGTGCTGACAGCTAGCTCAGAGCCTGGAGTCTGCTTCCGGTTCTGTGTCTTCTTCTCTCTGTCCCTCCCCATCTCCTGCTCTGTCTCTCTCTATATCAAAAATAATAAAACATTAAAAAAAAAAGGAGCCAAAGCAGCAAACTGCTGTGTGTGTGTGTGTGTGCGCGCGCACACACACACACACACACACACACACACACACATGAACTTGATCCAGGCTTAATGTGGCTGCCTTCATCTACATGGTTCAAAACACAGTTCATCTAGAAGTATATTCAAATTTTTTAAAATTGTAAAGAAAGGGAATCATTGTTACAAAATAATCCCACCCCTGAGATATGGTCATTGTTTACATTTTAGATTTCTTTCCATGATATACATCATAGATATCCACATATGTGTTATATATGCACTCATAGGCACCTAGCTATGTAAATGTTTTATACACTTTGTATCCTACTCTTTTCACTGGGGGAATAACAAGGACTGGAATGAGGTTGAAACAGATTCTTATCCAGTGGTAAGAAGGTCACCCCTGTCATCTTAGAGTGAGATCATAAGAAAATACCACAGAATGAAGGAGCTTAGAGGGCATTCACTCACACCCCACTTCTCTTTCCCACTCCAAGCTTCGGACAAGAATCTAAGTGCTAACATCACCTGTCCATCTGCTCGCCTGCAACCTGCTCCTCTCTGCACAACAGGGCAGGAGGAAAACAGGTTCTAGAGTCAGACTGATGGTTCAAATCCCGATGCCCACTCACTGGATTTGCAATATTGAGCAACATCCTCAAACTCTTCCTCTTTGCTGCAACACAGTTAAGAATAGGGCCTGTCTCCTACGATTGTTGTGGAAATTAACTGAGCAATTACATTAAAAAAAACACCCAGAACAGAATCTGGTAGTTAATATGTCCTCAGTAATGGTAGCTCTTATTGTTATTCCTGCACGTACTGTCTATGTCTAGGAGAAAACACATTTACAAATCCACAGTTAATTTAAGTTCAATTTAGACACTCCCTCAAAAAAACTGAATGTAATGATCAGCAAAGTGACTTTTCAACCAATCCATGGATTAAGAAAAAAAAAAGGATAATCAAATATATTGGTGGACTAGGTCTTACAGGGTTATGAAAGAAATATAAAATATGGCCCACAGATTTCACTGTAAAAACAAGAAACGAAACAATCTTGATAAATAAGACAGTATCTAATTATATGTAAACTTGTATATTATACGTTTTGATTATGGCTCTTAGAGCACATGTATTACACTGTCCCCATCTTACAAAGGCAGAAACTGAGACCCAAAGCAGTTACGTAGCTTGCTCCAGCTTGTTAGTACAGAGGGACCAGAACTAGAATTTCAGTAGGTGGAATTTCAATTGGTCCTTAAGGGAAAGATTTGGAAAGGAAGCCAGAAGGAAGAGCCAGCTGGGTGCAGAGGAAACAAACATGGCGTCCGCTAGAAGAGTGGACAGGGTGAATTTGGAACATGGGGAGGACACCAGCCAATATGAGCTTCACTTTACATGGAGAGATTTTTTTGTTCATGTGTTTCTAGCTTTTGCACCAAGATCCTTGCTATCTAACCAAGAGCCTTTTATCCTAAAGTAGAAGGAAAGGCAGCATGTCCACTCAGCTCACGGTCCCAGGTTGAGTAACACTATGCTTTCCCCATCTGCAGATACAGAGACTTAAGATTTCTGGAAAACAAGAGGCAGAGGCAGCATGTTTGAGCATCAGCTCCGCCACTTGCTGGGAGTATGACTTGGAGTAAATCTCTCAAACCCTCCTCTGATCATCCATCCGACAGACATACGAATAGGATCTCGCTTATAGGTTGTCATGCAAGCAAATAAGAGAATACACGTGCTTACGCTCTGGAAACCGTAAAGGGCTAGAATGTTGGCTCATAAAGTTTCCTCAGCATTCCCTTTACCATCAGTGACCAGCAAATCACGCTAACTCTTAGCAATTCACCCTGCTCTCCTAGGGTCGCTAAAGCAGCTGGGGCCCAATGACCGAACAGCTGCCCCGTGCAATTGAGAACATTTCTTGGAAACTGCAGCCCAGGCCATGAGCTGCGCATGCATTGCAGTGACTGATTAAAAAATACAAGATGAAATATTGCAGCTATCAATAATTCCTGCACATGACTGACTTCTAATGAAAGGATAAAGTTTCTGAGGGAGAGAGAAGAAATGAAGAAAAGGGTTTTTTTTTTTAATCAATTTCAGAGGAACACTTTGATATAACCCTGAAAAAATATTTTCCTGGTGAAATATTTTCTTTTATTGCCCTCCATCACACAGTGTTTGTTTAATTTCCCCCTTTCAGCAGGCATATATTTCAGATTTTAATTTAAAAAAAACATCGTTGTTCCTTATAGGTTTCCTCACATCATTTCATTTCCTATTTGCTAGGCTTCTCCTTGGAATTTTTTGTTGCCAGGGATGAGGAATTTCATCCGATATTTTATTCTTTAAAACTTATGTCTGAAAAGCAGACTATGACCACAAGCGATTTAATTTCACTGAACTTCATTTCCATATCTTCCTCCAAAGCAATGTGTAATTTCTGATTCTACCTCCGGCACTTAGATACACAATACCACCTCCATCAATATGGCGCTCTGAAATATTGTCTTAAAGATATTATTAAAAATGAAGCATCTGCAGTGTAATTAGTGGGTGTCCTACAACATGGTATTGGAGGGTTTTGTGAGGCTGTGAGAAGCTGCAATCTCTCCAGCCAGGTGGTGGATCCAGCATTACCAGAATCACTCAATGCAGTGACCTATACCTCTCTCTCCCTGTCCTCTTTCTTTCTGCTTTCTGTCACTCACTCAGCTTTTCTCATGTTTGTCTCCTTCCTGGTTCTCCCACACAACTGAGGTCTGGCTAGTCCTCCTGTGCTCCCTGGGTCTGGGTAAGAAAAAAAAAGAAAAGAAAAGAAAAAGAAAGAAAGAAAACAGGAAAGAGAAAAAAGCATTTTTTCTCTCCAACTTCATCCTATCCGCCTCATACGAGAACCTCGCCTGTGGGAGCAGCCCTCCTGTGAGTGTGAGTCATGACCTTCCAGGCTTCAAAATAACATCTCTTGACTAGGTCTTGTGAGTCTGGCTGAAATCGGGACATCCAGATATGTAGGGCACCCAGGTATTAACCAAACCCTGAAGTTAAGGACATGGTCCTGTAGACTGCCACATCTGCCCCAAATTTCTGACACCAACGGCAACTTTGGGAGTTTTCCAGACTCATGCCATCTGGGCAAAACTGTCACTGTGCTCTGTTCTCATACTCCTAACATTTCTGACACCAGATGTGAGCTTTCTTCCACGTCGACCAATTTTCTGACACAAGCTGGGTGTTCTACAATCCAATTCAATTCTGATACTAACCATAGTAGTATAGACCCCACAGGCTAAGGAACCAGTCCCACAAGACTGTGAGGTGCCAATCACAGCTAGTAACCCCCCTAAGTTACCCACAAGTTCCATGTGACTTGGCTACAAATCAGAGGTTCCCGCAGCCCCATGCTTTGGTTCAATAATTTGCTAGAGTGGCTCTCAGAACTCAGGAACACAGTTACTTATAATTGCCAATGTATTACAGGGCATACTGGATGACCTCCCAGATGAAGACGTACATAGTATGAGGTCTGGAAAAGTTCTGAGCACAGGAACTTCTGTCCCTTTGGAGTTGGATACCCCATCCTTCTGACACAAAAATGTGCTCATCAACCCAAAAACTCTCTGAACTCTGTAGTTCAGGGATTTTTATGGAGAGTTCATCACATAACCATGATTGGTTATTATCTCATTTTCCAACCTCCCCCCTGTCTCTAGAGAACGAGAGGTAAGACTGAAAATTCCAAGCTTCTATTCATGGCTGGCCTTTCTAGTGACCAGCTCTCACCTAGAAACACCCAAACGGTCACCTCATTAGAAGAACAGATCCTCCTATCACCCAAGGAACCCCGAGGGAGTAGGAACTCTATGTCAGGAATTGGGGTCAAAGACCAAATATTGGCATGAACCAGGGGCAGGGACATTTTATATATATCTTATTATTTCTCATACCCTCAGGTTCAACAACTGATTAGAAAGTCTCACAGAACTCAGAAAAAATTGATACACCCACAGTCATATTTATTACAAGGAAAGGATGCAAATTAGGACCAGACAAAAGACGAGACAAGGAGGATTCCAAATCCAAATCTTCCAATTACCTGTGATGTTTAGTCAAGCTTCATAAGCAGGGTTCATTACATAGTCATGATTGCTGGATTGCCTATGATTGACCTGGGCCCCTGTGTTAGCTGATAACTCAAGACCAAAAGCATTCCACCTTCTAATGATACTATTGGCGGCCTTTCAGGCATTACCAGGGTCCATCTTACGATTATCAAACGTTGTCATCCCCACCCTGAAGCAAGAGATGGGATAAACCAGCAAGTGTGGTCCTACGGGGCCCACCATGAATAACAAGCATTTTTGTGTAGAGCCAAGGGCAGAGGCCAGATGCCTATTTCTGTATGGCCAAATTCATTCCTGCCCCAGGGCTAAAAAACAGTGGAAAAACCACAGGATCCACATCCACGTCCCCCTGCTTTATTGAATAACTCCCAGCCCCTTAGTCCACTACTTATACTCTTTAAAGAGTCAAGTTTATTCTAAGTAGAGTATTGATACAGAACTGTTGCTTTTACTCAGTATGTATTTGTTTAAGACAATATTAAAATCTTTATGAAGTTCCACAACCGACGTGTTCTGGCACATTAGATTCGTTTTAGCTAGTATTTAATGGTGCTTTTCCTATAATAAGCCCTGTATTTAATGTTCTGAAAGGAATGCACATTTCTTTCAGAGTTTCGTACTTTTGAGGATAGCATTTGCAGCCACAAAGTGAGTCACGGGTAGCTCTGCTGACAGGGAGATGGCTAGTCTAGATCCAACACAGGTGTTTTCCAAACAAAACATTTTAGTGAATAACAGTTCTTTTCTATATTGCTCCATACGACTTGAAAATAGAAGAAATTGCTCTAAGTTTTGTAATGCAACATTTTATTTGGTTCTATGTTGCCAGTGCTTTCAATATCTTAAAAGTGGCCTGAAAGAGATTTAAAACATTTCTACCCATTAAGGGCAACCGGAGAGAAATCCTTTGTGAATAGAGATGCTAGTCCAAATGTTTCGTCTGTAACAACACGCTTGTTGTCTCAAAAGTGGTTTCCCTGTTTAAAGGAAGTTGTAATACGCATCCACGCACAACCATCTGCATCTTCGAACACATCAATTGCTCACATATTCACAGGTGGTGATAGACTGATTCGTGCGTGTCTGCACAATTTGGCGCGTTCAGCTGCGTGCTTGCGGATGTGGGTGTATTTCACAGAAGCAGGTTGGGCAATAAATTTTGAAACTTTATCCTCATCTTTGGATAGAGTAATAAAAGTTTGTAGGCTTAAGAAAGCAATATTCCCTGGAACCACAGTATATGGGGATGATGAAACTCAACTCAAATGTACAGTAATCTCTAAGGCCTACCCAAACTCAAGAGGTGCAAAGTGAGAGCCATAAAGCAAAATTTAACACCTGCTTCACTCAAAGTCATTTTCGGCCTCTGACCGATTTCACACAGAATTAGGAAATATGACTGATATCGAGGCCTGATTCTCTGGAGGAGCTTAAGAAGGAACGTGTCAGGAAGAAAAGTGATGGCCCATTGTTACCTGAAGCAATGAGAGGTCAGCGCGGGTGTAACAGTGTCCCAAAGTCTTCCCAAAGGCAGCTTGCTTGTCTTCTCTTAGATCACATCTGCTTTACAAAACAAGATTTGCAGCCATCTTTAGGCACTTGGGAACTCTGCAGGTCAGGAAGGCTCCATGACAGAGACCAAGAATCTTCCTTGCCGTGGAGTTTGGTTTAGGATGGAAGAAGGTCAACTTTTTCCCGTAACAATGTTTGCATGGTGCAATTTACTGCTGCTAAGGACATTCCCATACCACAGGCAAAGAGAAGCAAACCAACACTCAAATTAACCAAGTCCACGTAACTATCCAAAGAATCTGATGAGCACATCCAGGCAATCTAAAGCACTCATGCCCACACTTTCCCCAAACGTCTTTACCCAAAGGTTGGAAGTGTTATTCCATTTTATTCCTTTTCTGACTCAGTCAGATATTATGTTGGGTTCTTGCACTTGGGCTCCCCTGTTCTTTGTTTTTTTTTTTAATTTTCTTTTTATTTTCCAGGCATTAGCTTTCAGATATGGAATTTGTTGTGTTCAGCTTACTATCTTTTTCTGCTCCTGTACCATTGATTAGCCCCACCTTTGACGGTGGTAGACACGGTCTCCCATGACTATCAGCTTTGGTTAATGTCCTTGGCTTATTGTCGGATCATTGCCGTGACAGGAACAAGTCAGCAATGGGTGATTTCCACTGAACAATGGTTTCTAGACTGTGGCTACGCAGGCAGAGCCAAGATGAAAGATGTGCAATTATCCAGTGGATGTGATCCATGCTGACAGCCAATCTGGATAATTCAAATAGAAACAACTTCCTTTGCCTCACTGGCAGGTTTGGGGCTTGGTTTAGTGAGATCATTGTTTAACTTTCTTTGCCTGTGGAAACGCAGTACATGTGTTTGCTGGTTAAGTGAGGGTTTGGGGGTTATCACCACAGCATCTGTTAATTTGACATTCAGGTTTCACTCTGGTTTGGGAGCCTTTGTGCCCAAAATTTAAAAGCAGCAATACACGCTTTACTCCCAGCTGTCTGGGAACTCAAACTGCATATGCTTCTTGGTTTTCTAATCTGCCCAGAGAAATAAAACCATCACCTGAGCCAAAGAGTAGTTTGCCTAATTGGTTTTTTTTTTAATTTGAGAGATACACAAAGTGTATTCTAATGTCGCAGTTGTCTGAGTGACATTGTGAGCTGAGCCAGACCACTTACCTAGACTTGAAGATTTACATTTTGATGATGTTTTTCGAGTGCTGTTTTATCTAGGGGGGGGGAAGCAATAATTTAGAGCAGCTGCAAAATTCCTTGTACATCTGCAGGAAGTCCTTCCTCCTGCCCTGAGCAGCACAGCATAATGGATAGAGCACAGGTTTTAGAGTCAGTTTGACCTGGTTCACAATCCCAGTTTCCAAACTCATTAGCTGTGTTATCTTGAGCAAGATACCTAATTTTTTCAAGCCTCAGTTGCCTTACTTATAGAATGGGGGTGACAATCATCCTGATAGCTTTCAGCTTCTATGAGGATTGAAGATTATTCATTCAATAAACATTTGATGAATGCCTGCCTTGTGCCAGGCTCCGTTCTAGGCTCTGGGAAAGCAGCAGTGACCACACCACAAT
Source organism: Suricata suricatta (assembly GCF_006229205.1). Taxonomy (NCBI): domain Eukaryota; kingdom Metazoa; phylum Chordata; class Mammalia; order Carnivora; family Herpestidae; genus Suricata; species Suricata suricatta. The sequence goes on from NC_043702.1 coordinate 141,631,158, forward strand.
AGATGGTATCACAGCCTTTGTGGAGCTGATAACCTATGGAGAGGAGATAGACAAAACAAGATCCACAAGAAAAATAAATAGTAAGTGAGGTGGTGATAAGAGCTCTGGAAGAAACATAAAATATAGAAGAACAGAACATGAGTCAGGAGGAAAAGGGGGTATTTGTGAAGAAATGTCAGGGAAGGCATCCTTAGCATGCTGATGCTTAAAGAAGGGAGAGAGCAGGTCATGGGGACATTTGGGAGAAGAATGGTAAGAGCTGAATTGTGTTCCCCTCCCCCCAAAAGATATGCTGAGGACCTAGAGCTTGGTAATGTCAGATCATGACCTTATTTGAAAATAAGGTCTTCATAGAGGCAATCAAATTAAAATGAAGTCTTTAGGGTAGCCTTTATCCAATATGACTGGGCAATATGAGCACACAGACCCACATGTAAGGATGACCGTGTAAAAACCCAGGAAGTAAATAGTATGACTGGACTGATGCATCTACAAGTCAGAGACTACAAAGATTGTTGGAAAGTGACAGAAGCTAGGAGAAGCCAGAATGGATTCTTCTCACTGCTGTGTCAGAGGGAGCAGGGTTCTGCCAATCATGCCTTGACATTGGACTTCGAGCCTTTACAACCATGAGGCAATTGGTTTCTGTTGCGTTGAGCCTCTCGGTTGTTGGCTCTTTGTCACAGCAGCCTTGGGAAGCAAATACAAAGAATGCCAGACCTGAGGGATCAGCAAATACAAGGGCCCCGAGTCAGCAGCACACCTGACCCCGTGAGCAACAGCCAGGAGCCCAGTGTGCTGGCGAAGTCTGAGCCAGGGAAGCAAGGAGGGGAAGATGAGGTGAGAGAAACAAGGGGGTGCAGGCTGTGAGTGGCCTTGCAGACCACCCCCAGGTCTGTCTCTTTCCTCTTCGTGGCAGGGAAAGCCATCCGAGGGCTTTGAACTGAAGGGGAACATGATCTGACTCCCATTATAAAATTATGTATGTAAAGTGCCTCCTGATTGGCAATTATTATTTTTACTCCTCCAGCCCACTTCACTTCCAATAAATTCTTGTTGAGCAGTGGGTGGGGAAGGTGATGTTTTCAGTATTTATTATTTATGCAGCTGTTCCTGGGCTATGCGCTGTTGAGAACTTGCACTCACGCTGATTGCCATTCTTAGAAGTTTACTGTGACAGCTTCTCTTTACCTGCACCACGCAAATGCCATTTACCCAGGGCTGATGCATGCAACGATGATCCATTTAGATATATCCGTTCATCTTGTTTTCATTCTGCTTGGCTGTAGAAAGATAATGAGCCTAAACTGGTTCCCACACGGCTAGTTGACCATTCCTTGAGAAAGAAACCAAAGTTTCAGAAAGCAGGATAAAAGCCCAGTGTCTGAAGTGTCTTCAGTTGCTGAAGATGTGTGGCTTATCGTTGCGTGAGTGACTTGCGAGAGAAGTGCTGATAAACAGGAGATGCCTATCGTACAACACAAAATGGCATAGCAGGGCTAACTGCACGGTAGGACAGGATAATGAGTGCTGGGACATGACTTCATTTATTCAATCTGTATTTATTGAACATGCGATGCATGGCAGTCACTGAGTAAAAGCCCCGTGGTTAAAAAGTTAGCAAAATTGGACTGTATCCACAGATGATTCCCAATATGTATGAACAGAAAAGAAACACCCCAGAAGAGGGAGATGTATTTATTTCTGTTCTGGGATTGGAGAAAACATGAGGCTGGAGGAACACAGAGCTTGGGCAACATATGATAAGGGACCAGTGGTAAGTAGCTCAGGCTAGCAGCCAGCAAGAAGGTTGTCAGAAGGAAGACTTGCCTACAATCTAGATGGGGTATGTGGCCTGTGAACAGAGCATGCCAGAGGGAATTCTAGAAAGTGCTGGATGATCCAGAGAAACAGGCAGGACATAGGGGAAATATGTTCATGGTAGCAGAGCCCCAGACACGGGTTTGGGATTCAGGGGAATCATGGAAGTCTTGGATTGGGGGTAAGGTAGAGGAGAAGTGGGTAAAGAGACTCATAGGAACATGTAGGACATGGTCCTAAGGGTGATCTATATTCTGCTGGTTATCAGGTGAGGATTTCAACATGGAAACAGGATGGAAAGTCAGCTCAAAAATACATAAGCATGAGATGGGTTCAGGTTTTGGAAACAAAGCAGCTTCCCAATTATTACACTGTGGGGAAAAGGTCAGGGGCAAACATAAAAGAATGAAAGATGGCGTGCTAAGGCCAGATTCACCCAAAGCCTGTGATGGGACTGAGTTTCCTCCCAAGGTGCCCCTTGGTTAGCTGTGAGGGGAGCGAGGCTATAAGGAGACCTCACGAGGTCCTGAATCCACATGGGATTTCTTGCATCACCTGGGAATTGCTGGCTAAGCCACACGATCCTCATGAAGAGTAAAACTCTGCCTACCACCACTGATTGACCAGGACTGTTGCCAGGATGATTGTCCCTGCCACCACAAGCAACCTAATTTGGCAGAAAATCAGTTGCTTCAGATGAAGCAATTTCCCATCTTTCCAGTGAAACAGAGAGAGGACTGAGAGTCTGAGATGGAGCGAACCTTAGGCACAATTTATTGCTGCTACTGCATTTCACACAGGAGGGATCAGAGATCTAGAGGTGTGTTACTTGTTAAACATTAAAAAAAAAAACAGCTGCATTTCTCAGCTGGTCAGTGTCATGATTTTTAGATTTTTTCTCTTCTTTGGGTGGCTGGAGGGGAGAAAGAGAGCCTTTTCGACATAATTACTATAATTTAAACAACCTCTTCTTGGTTTTCTTTATGGTATGAGGAGTAATTCTGGAAAGTAGAGTCATATGCATGTGCCCTGTTAGTAATAAACACCTCAAGAGAATGAACTAGAAATATCTATCTCTCTTGGACACTGCTGGAAACACCATCTAAACTTCACATAATTTCTTCCGTGTGGGCCACCATTATCGTCTTCCTGAACAGGGACATGGAAAAACCTTTCTTTCCTTATCCCTTCTCACAAATGTCTAACCCTCTGATGTGTGCATTGAAGTCAAGGAGCCTGTGTTGAGCCCTGGCCCTATCACCTATCAGCAATGTAACCTTTGACAGGTGACTTTGCCTCATGCCTCAGTTTTCCTATCTGGGAAATTAGACTCACTGTATTATGATGTTGGACAAGATAGAACAAATTAACGCCTGTAAAATTTCTACAACAATGCTTGGCACCTAGTAGGCACTCAATAATTATTTGCTATTGATATTACTTTTATTCCTTTTATATGTGGCCTTGCATGAGTAACTGTGGGCAAGTCACTGAAGCAATCTGGGAATCTGTTCAAATGCCAGGATTGAAAAAAAAAAAGATCTCTGAAGCTTTCTGATGCTGAGTTTCTAAAGTTCTTTCTTACAATGTTGCCATAAAAGTAAAATCAATAGTTACATTTTCACATTGACTGCAACATTTCTGGAAAACCATGCTTTTGGGGGTTTAAAGATGAATGTCACTGATAATTGGAAAACTATCTCATTTTCATGAATGATCTCCCCCATTTGCTCCTTATTGCTCATAAATTGAAAAAGTTGTCTTGAACTTCCGCTTTACAAAATGTGAACATTAGTGAAGAAATGCAGATCTGAAGAATGAAGACCATTAGCGCTCCTTTTGTCTTTTCTGGCTTCATTGTGCAGGTGTTTCCGTTCAGTGGGCAAGGAGACTCCAGCTCCTTCTGACCCTGACCTTTGCGTAGTATTTATTGGATTAGAAAAAAAACAATTCACAGAGTAATAAAGATATCTGTGCATGCATTTATTATACACAGACCTGTGCTTCATTTTGGAAAATCTGTCCCAAACCTACTCAGGCAAATCAGCAATAACAAGGTCATTGCGGACTTAGCTGAATGCCTACAGAGGGTCTCTTGCTTTAGCTGGGATGGCAGTGATGGGATAAAGAGAAAAAGAAATTTACACAGAGGCAGGGACACTTCAGCAGCTCTGTGCAGATAAAATACAAGTATTCAATGTGATCTGGGGATGGCTAGTCAGGTAGAGAGGAGCCACCAAGGTTTAATGGAGATCTACCTTCATCCCTGGGTCTGGACTATCTCCCCTCCCACTCTCCCCCCTCCCATAACTTCCCCTTTCCTTCCCACCCCATCCCACCTTTCCCTTTCTCTCTTCCTCAGCCTCCGCTATTGCCTTTCTATCTTCTTGGTCTCTTTCTTTTTTTTTGAAAAACCCCATAGATTCAAACTTCTCTGTTCCCAGTGACAGGACCTCAGGCCAGGATCTCGGTACCACATGTCATGATCCCCGCAACTCTCTCTGTACACCTTGGCTCTCAGAAATCCCTCCCACGTAAAGCTTCCAAAAATATTTATCCTCCAGCCTGTTTTCATTTGGTTATTGAGGTGATGAATCTCAGAGATTCGCTCTTACTTAACAGTTCAGATCAACATTTTTCCTACCATTCTCAGCTCTCTATCAACTGGCCTCCAAGTATCTACCCCAGTTTCTCCCACAGAGCAAGATTCACCTCTCACTGCTCAGCAAATATGTGTCCCCTGCTCGCACACCATTTCTCGGCTACCTATTCCCACACCTGCTTGTTTTCCCTTTTGGGTAACATCCCACTTCCCATCTTCCAACCACATAAGTTAATTTCTTTAAGCTGAAGAAGCATCTTCTCAGAGAATTTTTTCCTGTTTGCTTTAATCAATAATCATTTTGTTTTTAAACTTTTGGAAGAATGTACTGGTTTCAAGCATCAAACCTGAATAGTTCTTAAATAAGCAGGTTTTAAATTTTATTTTATTATTTTATTTTATTTTATAGTTTATAGTTTATTTTATTTATTTTATTTTAGAGAGCATACTGGGGAAAGGAGCAGAGAGGAGACAGAGAATCTCAAGCACGCTCAGCACAGAGCCGGACATAAGGCTTGACCCCATGACCATGAGATCATGACCTGAGCCCAAATCAAGAGTCAGACGCTCAGCCAACTGAGCCACCCAGGTGCCCCCAATAAGGAGGTTTTACTTATGAATTCGATTTTCCATATAAATTTTTAATTTTTCAGACTATTTCTTTTAGGACTACCTTTGACAAAACATTTTTCTCCAAATATGTTCATTTTTTACACACATATTTAGGTCAGATAATTTTTCATAATATCATCTGTTGAGTTGGTATTGATATCTCCCCCTTTTTTCTTGTTATTAGTAACTTGTACTTTTAAAAATTTTAATCAGTTTTTATTAGAAATTTTCCAAATGTTATTTGTCTTTTCAAAAACATGCTTTCTCCTGACTAGGCTTTTTATTATTATTATTACTTTCCAAAGAAGACTTCCAGATGGCCAAAGGATACATGAACAGATGTTTAATATCACTAGTCATTAGGCAAAAGCAAATCAAACCACATATGATATATCACTGCACACCAATCAGAATGGCGAGTTTCAAAAAGGCAAAAAGTAACAAGTGTTGGCAAGGATGTGGAGAAAAGGAAGCCCTGTGCACCGTTGGTGGGAGTGTAAATGGGCACAGCTACAGTAGAGAACAGAATGGAGGTTTCTCAAAATACTAAAAATAAAGCTACCATATGACCCAGTAATTCCATTTCTGGGTATCTACCTGGAGAAAGCACACACTAATTCAAAGGGACATGTGAATTTCTACATTTATTGCAGCACTATTTACAATAGCCAAAATATGAAAGCAACGTAAGATGCATAGGTTAAGAAAGAAATGCTGTATATATACACACAGTGGAACATTACTCAGCCATGAAAAAGAACGTCTTGCCATTTGTGACAACATGAAGGGGCCTAGAATGTGTTATGCTAATTGAAAGGAGTCACATAGAAAATGACCACTACAATTTGATTTCACTCATATGTGGAATCTAAAAAACAAAATGAACAAACAGAACAGAAATAGACTCATAAACACAGAGAACAAACTCACTGATTTGTTCTCTCCTGCCAGAAGAGAGAAGGGTGGGGGAATGGGCAAAATAAGTGAAGAGAATGAAGAGGTACAAACCTCCAGTTATCAGACAAATAAGTCACAGAAATCAAAAGTACAACATAGGGAATATCATTAATAATACTGTCATCACTTTGTATGGTGACTACACTTACCATGGTGAGCAGTTCATAATGTATGAAATTGTTGAATCAGGATATTCAGTACATCTGAAACTAATATAATATTGTATGTCAACCATATTTCATTAAAAAGAGAACAGACTTGGCTTTGCTGATTTTCTTTATTGTATATTGTTTTATATATTTTTAAATTTATACTCTGTTATTTCCTTCTATCTCCTTTCTTTGGTTTAATGTACTGTCTTTTGTCTAGCTTTCTAATAAGTACTCAAGCTAAAAAATTTAATTTTCAGCCTTTCTTCTTCTCTCATGTATACATTTAAAGCAATATAGTTCTCTTTAAGATTGGCTTTACCTGTACCTCACACATTTTGGGTTGTTTTATTTTATTTCCTTTCTGTATGATTAATATATAGTGTTATATTAATATCAGGTGTCCGATGCAGTAATTCAACAATGCTATGCATTTCTCAGTGCTCATCACTATAAATGTACTCTCAACCCCCTTCACTTATTTCCTCCTCCTCCCACCTTCCTCCCCTCTGGTAACCATCTGTTTGTTCTCTGTAGTTAAGATGGCATTATTTATTTTTATCATTCAGTTCAAAATATTTTCTGAAGCCCATTATGACTTCTTTTTTCTTTCGACCAAAGGGTTGTTTATAAATCTATTGCTTGATTGGGAGGCAGGGAAGGGAAGCTGTATGGAATTGTTGAATGACAAGTGCCCAAAGGAAGTGAACAAATGGAAAATAGAGTCTAGAGTTGAATATAGAGATCTGACCCTGAGAGAAGGACCACAGATTCCTCAGCAAAGAGGTGGCTATGAAATCTCATAAGTAGATGAATAACCAATGAGGTGCATTGTGAACATAGAGGGCCCAGAAAAGACCATTGAGGACCATGAGGATGTAAGAAGTAGGAAAAGGAAGACTACCCTCAATCAGACTGAAAAACAAAACAAAACAAAAAAACATACATAGGAAAGTGCTGGGCAACCCATCAGAGTAGGGAAGTGGCAGGAAGAAAAAAGAAAGGGCAGTTTACCTTACCCACCAAATGCGCCCACAAAGAAGCAGAGAAATATGGTGCTGTCTAAAGAAGCACATGGGGCTCATAAAAGCCTTTTTAAAGAGATTAAAGTCTTGAGTATATGTTACTGTCTTCATGGAACAGCATCTCTGAGACTAACAAGAGTCAACAGGATCCTCAGTATAGCAGGAGGTAAGTACTCTGTGCAGGAAAAGGGGCACCTCTTTCTCTACAGCCAAGCAAAAGGCAGGCAGAGGGAGTGAGTGCAAACTCATCTCTATGGAGGTTTGGGGGCGAGAGTTTGAGGGGCTTCTCTTAATGTCTTGTGTGTTACATCTTCACTTACGGAATTCTTGTGGTAATTGTGAAGGAAAAAAAAGTATTCCACATCATGGTTCACTTTCAGAAATTCATAACAATAATAATTGAAATCTGGAGAGCCTACATTTTCTTCTTTTCTTTAGTTATTCCTCGCATGCTGAGCTGTGAAAGCTGGGCAGATGGGCAAGGGCTGTGTGCTAGAGAGTGGTGGTTCTCAAAGTGTGGTCCCTGAGCCAGTTGCATCAGCATCCCCTGGTGACCCGTCAGAAATGCAAATCTTTAGGCCCCATCCCAGACCTACTGAGAAACCCTGGAAGTGGGGCCTTGTATTACTCATCTAGGTTTCCTGTAACAAATTGCCATGTGTTTAGTGGTTGAAAACACAAATTCATGGTCTTATAGTTATGGAGTCTAAAAGTCTGAAATCAAGGTGTCAGGGGCCATGCTACCTCCAATCTTTCCTCCATTCTTCCAGCTTCTGAGCCACAGTTGTCTTCAGCTGGTAGGAGTATAACTCCAGTATCTGCTTCATCTTCCCAGGACATTCTCTCTTGTCTGTCTTTGTCTCAGTTCTCCCTTGGCCTTTCCCTTATGAAAGCATCTATCAGTGCCCACCTAAGAGCCCACCCTAAATGCAGGATGATCTTACCTCAATCCCTTTAATTACACCTGCAAAAAAAACATTTTCCGAAAAAGTTGCACTCACAAGTTTGAGGGCTGGAACATGGACATGTCTTTTTAGGGCCTGTTACTCCACCTATGTCAGGCCCCGTAATCTGCTTTAAGGTGAGCCAGAGTAATGGTTCTCAACCTTGACTACATAAGAATCACCTATAGAGCTTTTAGGATCACTAAAAATTTCACATTGGAATTTTTGAGAATGAAACTCACCATTCACCAGGTGATTACAGTGTCAGCCAAGTCTGAAAACCAATGGTACAGGGGAAAGAATAAACTAAGGGGCTTGGCAAGCCTGGGTTCCAGTGCTGCCTCTTTGTCTTACCAGTAGAGCCTACTCTTCTACAAAATGAAGGTAACCATATCTATCTCCTATCATTACATTCTTATTGTGACCCTTAAATAAAATTCTTTATGTCAAGAGCTTGGATTTTAAGCTATTGTATGACTCTTGGGCTTCGCTCACTATTAGCCTATCTAATGAGGCACACAGAAAAATGACCTTCTGCTGAGCATTTGGGCCCTGCCTATATTCCTTCCTTGGCTCACCTCTGACAGCAGGTAGCAGGATCCCCTTTTAAGTATTCTTCTTCTGTGCCCCTCAGTTTTCAGAGAGGAAGTGAGCCCTTCCTGCTCCAGTTCAATGAGCTCTCATGTCACGGGGTTTATAGTCATCTCACCACACAGAATATCTGGAGTCTAGGCATTTTCTAGGAAGTACTATCTTGACTTCCTACCCACTTATTTTATCAAACATTCAGTTGAACAAAATAATTTTCCAGGAAGACTGCATGAAAGACAAGATATTCTAGATTCCAGATGTTTTATGCCTCTTTCATTCAAATACAAAGAAAATAAAATTGCTTTTTGAGCCTCTAAACATCAAAAACTGCAGATATTGTGATGATTTTAGTCATCCTGTGTCTGGGAGTCTAGTCAGGAAGACAAAACACAACCAAATCATATCACAAAGAAATGTAAAAATGCAACCGTGGCAAATGCCACAGAGCCTTTAAGGGAGGCTGACATGATACTGCAAACCTGTAGCAAGACGGGACGGTCAGAGAGGTCAGGGGAGGTTCTCTTGAGGAGAGATCCTTAAGCTGATGTGTCAAGTATGACTAGCAATTATCCAGGAGAGAGGGGAGCATTCCAGGCAAAAGGAATGAAAAATGATGTGTGGCAAGAGTGTATTCCCTCCGCCCCCCTCTTTTTCTTCTTTTCTTGTCTCATCTTCTTCCTAGTACCTCATGGTGACAAAATGGTTACCACAGCTCTGAACATTGCATCCACACTCAAGTCAGGAAAGAGGAAGAAAGGGTCAATTTGCCTTGTTGGTCCCTTTTATAAGAAATCAGTCTTTCCCAGAACTCCCAACAAATTTGCTTTATAGTCCATTGGGAAAAATGTTCATCCTTAGGTCAATCACTGACAAGAGGAGTGAGATAACAAGACTAGCCTAAATCAAGAGAACTCTTTCTCTCTCTTTTTAAAAATGTTTTTTAATTTACTTTTGATACAGAAAGAGACAGAGCATGAGAGGGGGAGGGGCAGAGAGAGAAGAAGACACAGAACAGGAAGCAGGCTCCAGGCTCTGAGCTAGCTGTTAGCACAGAGCCTGACAAGGGGCTTGAACCCATGAATGTGAGATCTGACCTGAGCCGAAGTCGGAGGCTTAACCGACCGAGCCGCCCTGGCGCCCCAAGAGAACTCTTTCTTTGACACCAAGGTCAAATATGAGATTTCTGAGCGGAGATGCTATCACTGTGGGGCTGCCGTGGAGGCAAAAGAAAGGTGTGTCCCAGAGACTGCAGCAGTAGCATCCAAGTGGAAGATAGAAAGCAGGCTTTGGGTGGTACTAAGCAAGTGACAATGGCAGGGTTCAATGACAAATATACCATGGGGCTAAGAATAAGGGGTCTTTTGGTAGAACAAGAAGCCATATGAACAAGGGGTTGTGTAGATAAGAAGTATAGCTCTTCTGAGAGCATAGTTGTCTCAGCCTGGGCCCTGATGACATTATTTCTGGGGAGTGTTTGTATTAGGAAATTTCTCCAGACAAACAGAATATTTATATGAGACATTGGCTCCTGTGATTGGCAGCTAAGAAGTTCCCCAATGTGCTGTCTGCCAGTGGAGATCCAGGAGAGACCATGTGTAGTTCCAATCCAAATTCAAAAGCCTGAGGGCCAGGGGAACCAAGAGTGAAAATCCCAGCCCAAGGACAGGAGGAGATAAGATGAGGTGTTCCAGCTCACCAGTGAGGTGGTAGATTTTTCTCTGTTTCATTTTTTATTCTATTCACACACTCAGTAGAATGGAAGAAGGTTCCCACACTGGGAAAGGGAATCTATTTTACTGAATCCTCTGGTTTCACCCTGAAACAACCTCACAGACACCTCCAGAAATACTGTTTAATCTGGGCACCCCATGGCCCAGTCTAGTTGACACATACAATTAAGCATCATAGTGACTGTCCTGTGCCTTGTGGGGTGCTCAGCACCGTCTCTGGCCTCTATCCACAAGCTGACTGTACTACCTTCCCAGTAGTGACAAAGATCTCCAGATTTTGCTGAGTATCTCTTAGAAGGAAAAGTTATCTCTGGTGAGAGTCACCGCCTCAGAGAGCTCTTCCTACTGAATATGACTTTGAGTGATGTAATCACAGGGACAGGACTAGAGAGAGAAATGTGGGTGTCAAGGGCACAAATTTTCAAGACACATTGGCACAATTCTAAGATTGAATGTCTTCTTGAATTTTGTGCCCTAGGAGCCTCACACACCTCTACCTAGTTCTGACTGTGTGGTTTTAGCCTCAATTTCAACAAGAAAAAACCCAAGCTCTACTTACACTTGGTTCTTTTTCAAGCATAATGTTGATGATATTGTTCTTCATGAAACACACAGTGACCTGTTTATGACAAAACCCCAGGAGGATTCCTGCTACATTTTTGGTTCACAGAATGGACATGTGCTTCCTAAGCCACTGATTGACTTTTATCTGGGGAATATTGTGAACTATACAAGTTTTGCTTCCCTTTTTTGCCTTGGTTGTTATTAAATTGTTTCCCATGTTTGTACTGGCTGCTGTCAAACTTGGAACCTGTCACTTCCACAGCAAGAACATATGATAATGTTTCTAGCATTCTCCCTGACTATATTCTAAATTACTGCCTTTCCTTTTTCCTTTTTGTTTTGTCTCAGTTTTGTTTTGGCTAATGTTACATGTGATGTGTTTGTTTAAAATACCTCAAAGATGTTTGGAAGTATGATTAATTGCCCAGCACAGGGTCTGGCTTCTAGAATACATTTGGTATACAGTCGCTTCCTTCCTTCAGGACTGACATCAGAAAGGGAGATACCGCCTGGGACAGACCTCTGTAAATGGCCAAATGCTCTGGAAGCAGAAGAGCCATATTTGGGGTGACGAAGGTTTCTGGGGACAAAGAAACAGAGACAACTTGCGACAAAAGATGTTAAAGGACATTCACTTCTCCAGGAAATCAAATCACATTCAGTGGTAGACTTTTGACCGGTGTCTTTGTTGATCCAAACTCTGGAGGGTTCGAAAACTTTCATAAAACCCACTGCCTGTCTACATCCGCCCTGGAAGCACTTATCAGTCTGTGTTCAAGTTCCTGAAGTGCCTTCCTCCTTCACAATGGCCACGTGTTGTGACTGCGGATTGCGTTCCATTTTTTCAAAGACAAGACACAAGCAGAATGACAAAGAGGGATTAGTTGAGGAGCACTTGGAACACTGAAAGCTATGGTTACATTAAGAGAGAACAATGAGCCCTGATCTGCAAAGACGGAGCTGAGATAGGGCTGGGGCGCTCTAAATAGCCTTTGCCTCTTGCGATGAGATTACTGCATTTTCATCATAATTATTAAATCTTGGCAAGAGGCTCTGCCGCCTGTTCCCACCTCCCTGATGTCAGCCTGCTTTCCCACTCTGCAATTTTGAAACCTGGTTGGCAATTGCACCCTGAAGGGCAGTTCTAACAATGTTGCTGCAAACTTTCCCCCACTTGAAATCTTCAATTATATATGTACAGACTAATGGCAGTCTACATCCTACCATTTTCTCCCTCCGTCTTTTTCCTTTCTGCCATATCATTAGTTTCAACAAAATTAAGTTAGGGACATTTAGTCCTCAGAAAAGCCAGGGGAATAATAACAGATGGATTAGGGTAAAGGGGATAAGGCAGAGAAAGGACAGTTTGACTTCTTTTTAGAAAAGTTTGAGCCACACAAAGAGAAAGACATATGCACACAAAGATAACATCAAACTTTGCAGAGAAAATTTCAGCTCCTGGTGAGTTGAGCTACTAGAAATCCCTAGGATATTAAATAGTCACTGATCCATGGGGAAAATGTATAGGGTAAATTGATATTATTATATGTTTTTAACAGTGAGAGGATTGGAAAAAATAGAAGAGAGATAATAAAGTATTAGTATTTTCCCCCAGCCGATTTGAATTCTTAGTTACATAAATAACAAAGATTTTGAATTAAAACAATTCCTGTGTGCCAGAGACACTAGGGAATGACATTTGAAGGATTCTGCAGAAATTTGGCATCTGGGCTTTGTCAAAGCCCACTAAAAGATAGGCTCCAAGGGGCCCCCTGTGAAGGGCTTATTTAACTTCACATGTTCTGTTGTTAGTACTGATTAGCCTCAAAAGTCGGGTCTGATGCTACTCCAGTGGAGAAAGTGTCTTGAACATAGTCGGTATTCAATACACATCCACTAAATCACATTAATGTGCAGTGGCCGATGTTTTAAAACAAAACAGGGGCACCTTGGTGGCTCAGTTGGTTACGCAGCCAACTTCGGCTCAGGTCATGATCTCGCAGTTTGTGAGTTTGAGCCCCGCATCAGGCTCTGTGCTGACAGCTCAGAGCTTGGAGCCTGCTTCCGATTCTGTGTCTCCCTCTCTCTCTGCTACTTCCCTATTCGTGCTCTGTCTCTCTCTCTCATTAAAAAATTTTTTAAAACAAAACAGATAAATATGGGAGGATGTTATTTGAAAATAATTATCTAAAATAAATATATTCTTGGATTTCTCAAATCTTCTATATTCTCAAGGGGAAAATGAAGAAACAGTCTATAGTATGATATAGGTTTCAAAATTTATGCAGAAACTTTCTTTTATTTATAGTAGGTAATTTTTCACCACATTCCTATGAAAAAGGTGTTTGCCATCCACACGAGGCCATCCAGGGAAGACCTCATTGCCACTGGGCCAGGCTGGGAAGTGAGTTTCAGGTGATACGCTGTGAGAAGCAGTGACGGAAGTTCATTCTGTCGGAGGCAGTGAGATGACCATGAGTGATTTTCTAGCCTCTCTTCCCAAACTCATGGGCCAGGGAAGCCCTATGTTCCACAGGTTGAAGCTGCAGGATGAGTCTTTATCTGCCTAGTAACTTTTAAGTTACAAAATGGAGCAAAATTGTTCTAAAAAGTCACCCACATCAGTGCTGATATTTGTACATAGGAATTAAAGCTTTGTTGTGGGAAACTACTTAGATCTCAGCCTGTTACAGAGCATTAGAAGACCTGGCCTCATTGACATACTAAGCTTTATAAATGCAAAAACTGAGAACTATTTTTTTTATTGGTTGATTTATGGATTAATTGAATTTTTTTCTGAGAACTATTTTAAAAAGCTCCTGATTGCATTGCAGGTAAGAGGCAAACTGGATACAAACCCAGATATTGTTGAAAGCATATCCACACAAAGAGAGCCCCCCAGCCCTTCAGTAGGATGGGAGGAAAAACCTAATTTGGTCTTTTTTGGCATTAGGGCTGGTGGCAGGATCCACTCAGGGCAGCAAGATCAAACAGACATGGGTGAGGAACAGAACTGCTGTTTCTAATCTGAAGCACGACTTGCAGAAAAGCAAGGGAAATAGTCACTTCCATGCCTTCGTGGGGTTTCTTTTCCTGCTTTGAGAGCCCATCCCACACTGTATTATTAAATACATTTTGTTTCTATGAAAAAAACCCCCACATTTCTGTGACTTAACACAAAAGCAGTCTGTTTCTTACGTATGTAAAGTCCAATCAGTGGAGCTTGGGAGACCAGCCTCAAGCAGTTTTTCAGGAACTTGGGTCAATAGACTTCACCACCTCCAACACATGGTTTCCAAGGTCACCTTGGGTACTGGCAGAAAGCCAGCAGGCAGAGAAGGAGCCAGCTCGGGCAATTGAGCTGGTCTTTATGGACCAAGTCTGGCAGGGGCACGTGTCAGCCTGTCAGTCCATCAGCTAGAAGATGGTCATGGGGTTCTACTTGCCTGCTTGAGGAATTGTCTAGATGGCTGCCTAAGAGGTATAGGAAAATAATTGGAAAAGAATAGTCTACACCACAGTCACACTTGTTTATACTGCAGTCAATCCTTCTGGTCACCAAATAAACATTCCACTGGTCTTCCCAAGCAGAGAACATACTCATCCACCCCAACTCCACCATCCATTGATCCTGGGGAGGAAACTCAAGGCCCCGTATAATCCCTGCATCCAGCTCAAAGTTCAGGATCTTCAGAGGATATTTCATTTCCATCAAGAAATCCAAGATTTCCAGAAATTCTGGTTTCCCAAAAAGTAAACTGCTCTCCCAAATAATAGTGACTTAGGACAGAGAGCTGCAAAAAGGGTCCCCTTTAGGGAAGGAAAGAATGGAAGAGATGCAACGTTCACTGGTCCCCTGCAGCTCTGGATGCCTGCACCCCGGGAGAGAAGGCCCCTCCCTGGAGTGCAGACATTTCTCTGATTAGTTTGTAATTGCTCCCTGCTGAAGGAGCCACCTTGTCTGGAGCCCTGGTGACACCCTTTGAGTAGCTCTTCCTTCAGGCTGCATCACTCATGAAGCCTGGTTCTTGGCTTTCATCTTTGTTTTTTCGCTAGTGATGTCTAGGGGCCCAGTTTGGTTTCAACCACTCAAAGAATTTTTCGTCTGGACCATAGAACCTTTGGTCCAATACAATCACCTAAAGTCTCAAGAGGCTTCTGATCTATTTCCTTTTAATCAGTTCCTTATGTCAGACCCTCAGGATACATTTATTGTTTGGACAATATTCTCAATCTGTTTTCTCTCATTACCTTCTTGTCTCATACCTTTCTTTCTCAACTTAATATCAGTTTACCCTGGACCTGGAAAAATACATGGGAAGGTGGCATTCTTCAATCTCATCTTTGCTATGGGGAAGACTCACTTTGTTCAACTGATACTTTTTAGGAAGGCTCTGCCACAAAGTATCTTTCTCAATTCTTTCTTTCTTTTTTTTTTAATTTGAGTTTACAGGTGCTAAGCTTTTCTAACCTTCCAAAGCCCTACATTTCTGGTCTCTATTTCCTATCCTTCTAATAAAAAATAGCCAGTTGTGTCCTGAAATGGTCTCCTCCTTACAATAGCTTTCCAATAACGAACAATTGGGACTATGTCTTTTTGATTCCTCCAGCCATTTTTCCTGGAATCACTTGCTCAGCAAGTGTAAAATCTTACCCCATGTTTTGCTAAAAATTTCGCTTCTAAATAACAGGTCAACTTATTCACACTTCTCCAATATCAGTTTCTGGGTGTCTTCTCTTCAGTGACCAAGTCAATGCCACATATTTTAGGTTTTTCATACAGTTATATCTCAATTCTGATAATGGTTTTTCTGTTAACTCTAGCTTCCATAATAGGTACACCTGAAATCTAAATGATTTAATAGGTTTCTCTTTTTTTGTAAATTCCAAGCGTGGTGCATGGAGGTTCTAGTCCATAGTCGTTGAAGACTAGAGGCCTTGCCATCTTGCTTCCAACATTGCCATGGTCATTTACATCCAGCTGGTAAATTTAGGAGTCATAGATAAGAAGTGGATATTTTTAGGAGCCAGCTTTAAATGTTAGCATGCCTCCTTTCTGATCCCGTTTCACTGGAGGCTAGGGTTTTGTAGAGCAGGTGAGTCACAAGAGCCGGAACACGTGAGAGCAAGGGTTAAAGTGAGCCAGTGACTAGGGTGATAGAGCTTATCCTGGTCAGTAAGGGAATGAAGTCAGGAAAAGGCTGATGGGCGGGGGGAACTATTGGGGTTGGAGAACCGGTGATCTTGAGATCTAAGGGCAGAAGTATAAATAATAAAGTGAGAAAATGGAAATACAGGAATGATGGTCAAAGAGCAAGATGTTGGAATTCATGTTTTCATAAATGGGAGAGACCAAATGTTAGTAAGTTTCAAATTTGGTTTCAGAAACGGGTTGCTGAAGCCTGGAGAAGTTGTCCTCATTCTAATGTTTCAGACCTTGTGAGTCCAGCTCAGAAACAGTACTATGGTACAGAGGTTAAGCTAGAGAGTTCTATAGTCAAAATACCTCAGTTTGGATCTTAGCTCTGTCAAGGAGAAAAATTATTCCTTTACCCTTCCAAAGTTATTTTTGGCTGGTCTAAGAATTACATCGACATGAGATAGATTGATAGGAAGAAATCAAATTTCATTATGTGTGTTTGAATCTCCATAAGAACATGAGGCCCATAGGCAGTCAAACAACTGAAACTTGTAGGCCATCCACAGCTAAGGAGAAGCAGTAAGGGTTTAGGACATAAAAGGGAAGGAAAACAATTTGCAGGAGATGACAAAGAATAAACATTTGATAAACAAATGTTTGCTGAGCCCTATAGAAACAATGGGACATAAAATTTTAACAAACTTTGCTAGGTTCCTCTCTGTCCATACCTAGTTCAAGTTACATCTGTGGTCATAGCTCCCTTCCTGGATCAGGTCATCTATCGAAATTCTTTGTTTTAATATAAGTTATTGTCAAATTTGTTTTCATACAACACCCAGTGCTCATCCCAACAAGTGCTCTCTTGCATGCCCATCACCCACTTTCCCCTCCCCCCTCCCCCCATCAACCCTCAGTTTGTTCTCAGTACTTACGAGTCTCTTTTGGTTTGCCTCCCTCCCTCTCTGTAACTTTTTTTTCCCCTTCCCCTCCCCCAATGTCTTCTGTTAAGTTTCTCAGGATCATATATGAAGGAAAACATATGGTATCTGTCCTTCTCTGCCTGACTTATTTCACTTAGCATAATACCCTCCAGTTCCATCCATGGTGCTACAAAGGGCAAGATTCCATTCTTTCTCATTGCCAAGTAGTATTCCACTGTATATATAATCCACATTTTCTTTATCCATGTGTTAGTTGATGGACATTTAGGCTTTTTCCATGATTTGGCTATTGTTGAAAGTGCTATTTAAATTCTTTTAAACAGTTAGGGGAACCTCAAAGATTCTTGTGAGCCTTCTGTTTCTTTCTTTTTAAAAAATTTTTAAAATGCTTTTTTTAATTTTTGAAGGAGAGAGAGACAGAACGTGAGAGGGGAAGAGGCAGAGAGAGAGCGGGGGAGACACAGAATCTGAAGCATGCTCCAGGCTTTGAGCTGTCAGCCCAGGGCCTGACGCAAGGCTCAAACCCACAAACCGTGAGATCATGACCTGGGCCGAAGTTGGACAATTAACCAACTGAGCCACCCAGGAGCCCTTTGAGCCTTCTGTTTCTTAAAAACAATCATCCTGACACATCCACATGCCACTGAGACCCACTTCGGAATGGAAAATGTTGCCCCACTCCTGCAATGCCTACTAGCTTGGTGCCCCTTGGGATAGCGATCTCTCCCAACATCCTCTGCTCACCTGTAACATGGTAATACGAATCTGTTCACCTTCATAGGGCTGTTTTTAAAACCAAGGAGTTAATATGTATACAGTAGTGTGTACACTCTAGCCCAGAGTAAACAGTCATTTTTAATCTCTATTCTGTCTGTCATTCCTGCTGTTCTTCTCCATCTCCAACATTCCCCATCTCCGCCTCTGTGCCTATCCCCACCCTACCCCTGTGGAGTGACCCAATACCCAATATACGCACAGTTTGTTTGGAATGAGACACTGTAACACCAACTTTTCTTCCAACTTCATCACCCAACCTGTGAACGGAATTTCGTTCTTATTACATTAAGTGTCCAATTCCAGATGTAGTGGCTTACTCTAAAGTGGTTCTATTCCACTAAATTTCTCTTGAGAATAAGCACCCAAAAAAAACAAAATAAAGAAAAAATATGTGGGGGGTGGGAGAATAGAAAGCTTTGTCCAGAGGCATCAGAGGACCCGCGATTACATTTACATCATAGCCACCATCAGCCCTGCTGCAGGTATCTAACAACAGTGCTGGTGCCTCTCCTCTCACTTGTCCAGAAATCTCCCAGCATCTCTACAGCCTTGCGCCTCGAAATGTGTCCACAGAGCAGGGCATCAGCATCACCGAGGATCTTAGAAATGCAAAATTACAAGTCTCATCTACACCCTATTCCATCCAATTCTGCATTTTAAAAAGATACCGAGAAATTCTAATGCCTAATAGCGTTTGTAAAGCACTGGTATACAGCAGAGAGACTAACCTTTCCATCCCTTTGTCTGAAGGAAGGGTTACATCTTAAAGCAGACCTCAGGCAGAGCCCACTTAAAATTCATCCTTCCTGTCTAGAGACGTGGAACTTAAAATTCTATGCTTACCTAATGCTCTTAACTTGAGATGCAGAGATGACGGAGGTGAAGATAGGGGGTAGCTGGTTTCTCAAAGGAATTTCTGGCTCCACACAAGAATTGGAAAGTGGTTTTAAAATATTTCTTTTTAGGTTGCCTAAAGACATTTGCTGATTTCCCTAATGTGAGTTTCCCCCCATCTCAGAAGGGGAGAAACAAATAAAAAAGACACAAAGAAAGTACAATAGGATTTGTGTGTGTATATATAATTCTCAAGGGTCTGTTCCATCTGGAGTGAAGTCTAGTAAAATAAATCAGTTAGACTGGGGAAGTGGTGCCCTCTTATACATAGATATAGAACAGGCTAAGAGTAATCTGCTTAGAGAGAGATGGGTAGCTGACCCCAAAAATTTGTCTTAAAGCTGTTAGTACAGAAAACACACCATTCTTAATCAAAGTATATGCTTCTTTGGGGAGTGGGGTGGTGGTGGCAACTGATAGGAATTATGGTAGAAGCTAAAATCTACTCCAAAATTACCAGCTTAGAAGACAAATTGTTTACTTGAGTGGGGTCTTATTATTAGTAAACAGCTGTTATTCTACAAAGACTAAATGTGATTTCAGGTTGGATGTTTCTATCCTCAAAAGATAAAAGCAAAAAGCATTGTTTAGTGGGATTTTTCCCTTACATTGCTACAGAGAATTGGGGAGATTAGACCAAAAACAGAGACCATCGATAGCTTGTAAATTTGTTAATCTTTTTGACTGCCCCAAATTTGTCTAAAAATTTCCCTGAGTGTCTATTTGCGTGATTGCCAAAATAAATAAATAAATAAATAATAAAAAATTATAATTTGAATCCTTGGTAAACACCTATTTAGCCAATGACCAAAATTAACGACACCATCAGTAAGATGTGTCAGCATTATACAACCCTCTGATATGATGCACTTAGAAGGACATGTGCCCTTCTTTTGTGGTGTTTGTATAACTTCATAACTTCTACCAGAAGTCTTCATAAGAAAACATCAAACAAACCCAAAATGAAAGAAATTCTAGGCTTCAAAGAAAGGTAACATGTTTATGAAAGACAAGGAAAGACTGAGGGAGGAGGCAACCAAATGCAATGTGCATGTTAGATTGGATCAGATAACAGCATTAGCGGAGAGACTGGTGAAATTCTGAAATCTGTAGTTTACTTACCAGCATTGTATCAATGTTAATTTCTTGGTTTGATCATTGTGCTATTGTGGGGTGGGATATTAACATGAAGGAAAGCTGATTATAGGACACAGGGGCACTTTTTGTACCGCTTTTGCAACTTCTGTAGAAGTCTAAGATTATTTCAGAATATAAAAAGCTCTTAAAGATGGAAAGCTTTTTTATGGTTTGCTTTTAGAAGTAAATACAGAAAATAAGTCTGAAGCTTCTGTCAGTCTTGGGATGAATACCCTCAAAAGGATAGGAAGAGAGACCAAGATCCTGGGGCCAGTAGCAGGAAGAATGGGGAAAGCCCCCTAAATTATTCTGAGTCTGTGAAATGAACCTGGATTTTACTAAATAATAATTCATATAGACCTGAAATAATAACAAATGTTAAATACACATACAACATACACACATTTATACATACATTCATTCATACATATAATGTATATCTATATTCATTGTTAGGGGCTGAATTGTGTCCCCCCCCACAAATTCATGTGTTGAATCTCTAACCCTAAGTACCCCAGAATGTGACTGTATTTGGAAATAATAACTTTAAAGAAGTAATTAACTTAAAATGAGGCTGTTAGGGTGGGTCTTCATCCAATTTGACTGGTGTCCTCATTAGGAGAGGAACCTCAGATACACAGTGATGCCAGGAATGCTGGCCCACAGAAGAAAAACCACGGAGGACATAGCTGGCAGGTGGACATTTGCAAACCAAGGAAGTGTGGCCTTAGGATAATCCCAGCCAGCCCACACCTTGTTCCTGAACTTCTCCCAGGCAGAGCTGCAAGAAAATAATTGTTAAAGGCACCTAGTCTGTAGTATCATGCTATGACAGCCCTAGTAAATTATACAATCACATATATCTTATTATTTTTACAATCATATATATTTTCATTTTTTTAACATGCATTTATTTTTGAGAGAGAGAGCGCGCATCAGTTGGGGAGGAACAGAGAGAGAGACACACACACACAGAATCCAAAGTAGACTCCAGGCTCTGAGCTGTGAGCACAGAGCCCAATGTGGGGCTGGAACCCACAGACTGCAAAATCATGGCCTGAACCGAAGTCAGATGCTTAACTGACTGAGCCACCCAGGAACCCTACAATCATATATATTTTAAATAAATGTATATTTAATTGGTCTCTTTAACCTTCTTTAAATATGTCATATTTTCCCTCCTGCATTCATGGATGAACATATTATTTTCCCATATGGAAGATTCTTGGAAGAGGCTTTTGATATCCTTTAATGCTTATCTTTCATTTAGAGGATGCTCCACTCGGTTTTTGATGAATATTAGATACATATGAGGTTTCCCAGATAACCCTTAGAATGTTTTCTTCAACTTAATGTATTGCATTTAAGAAGGACTTAAACCAGCTATGGTATGTTTGAAGGAAGTTAACCTGGATTAGGAGCAGTCTATAAATCCTATAATTCTGGGAGCAGTGGTAGAATTTAGGTGTGTTAAGATTTAAAAAGAGAGGAAGGACATAACAGATACCTTCACTATATGTAGGGCTTCTAATGAAGAAGGTTAGGTATATTTCATTAATTTTTAGGGAACAAACTAGTCTTTAGCTAGTACGAAGAAACATATTTTGTACAAACATAAAATGTTTTTGAACCATGGGCACCATCTAGTAACAGAAAGGTCTAGCTTGAGAGGTAGTGAGTTCTCAGTCACCCAAGGCATTTAATCATCTAGTGACAGCCAGCTGTCCAGGATCCTGCAGATCAGTTTCCTTTACCAGATGCAGGTGAAATAAACTAAACTTTTAGAGTTTATTGTCTCTAAGAGTCAGAGAATTCTAAGGGGAACACGGATCAGTGGAAGGAGTCAGGACTTGGGGAAAATATTTTGCAAAGAACAGTCAGATATTAGCAAGGTCATGACCCACCAAGTGAAGGATTATTTAAAAATCATGCCTTTACCCTGCCCTGCAGGGAGTTGGTTTAATTGCTCTGGGCCAAAGCCCAGGAATAAGCCTTTCCTTTCTTTTTTAAATGTTTATTTATTTATTTTGGGAAAAAGGGGAAAGCATGAGTGTGAGAGGAGCAGCGAGAGAGAGAGACAGAATACCAAGCAGGTTCCACACCGCCAACACATAGCCCAACACGAGGTTCCATCCCACGAACCATGAGATCATGACCTGAGCCAAAATCAAGAGCTGGATGCTTAACAGACTGAGCCGCCCAGGCACATCCATAAGTATTCCTAAACATCTTCAGGTAACCCTCATGCACGGCCAGGGTTGAGGTCTCTCATCCAGCTGAAGTGTGTGGCAGTGCTGTGCAATAGCCCCTCCCGACTCCTTATCATTTCTGCAATTCTCAAAATCCTGAGCTTTACATCAGACTTCTGACCAAAGGGATGACATAAATTCTTCCGAAGAATGCTAACACCAAGGTACCAAAGAGTTATGGACCCCTCACAGGCTTTTCCACTGTCTACACTTGTCTGGCAGCAATCATCACACCCAAAATTAATGCAAAAGTTGTGTATGGGAACATTGCACTAAATATAAAAGTTTTTCCAACTCCCCCATTGCGTGATAAATTGGGAGCATTTGGGTAAGTATTCCAGATGCTGCCTGATATTTACTACACATCTATCATCCTGCACACGCAGCTGGTGTCTAAAAGGGAAGTCACCTTTGTCTGGGGACAGTGTAGAAAGATACCACAGGAGTTAATAAGACATTGTTTTAATTATCATCAGATTCAGCAACAGCTCCAGTGCAGAAAAAGATGCCCCCTCTTTAGAAAATTTGAAAAATTATAAAAATAAAAATAACAGCTAATATTTATTGAGCATATACTCCGTTCTTGACAGTGTTCTAAGTAAGCACATTACCTTGACCAATTCATTTAGTTGTTCTGACAACTAAATGAAGTAGGTGCTATATTCCCTCCCCCTTCAGTTACACAGCTGTGGAAACTGAGGCACAGAGAGGCTGAGTAAAATTCACCAGGTCTTAGAACAGACAAGTGACAGCATTGAAAGGCCAACTTAGATGTCATAGTTTAGAACCCATGTTCTCACTGAACCCGCTGCCACCCCTCCCCCCCACAGGTATCTAGTTTGGTATCCTCAAAAGATAGTAAAACTCGCTTGATGTCATCCATTCCAAGTCTTCCAGTTGCAGGTGCTTTCAAGGGGACATGACAGACATATCTGTCAAATAGGTTCTTGCGATGGTCCAGCTATACCATGCAGCTAAGAGACTAGAGATCAAGGAAAGTATAATGTGTCCTTTAGTCAGGAACGAGATCATACACCATCTGTGTCAATGCTTTCATTGTATTCAATTGGTCCATTCTTTATTAATAAATAGAATTATTTAGCGAATTGTCTTAAAATCTTATGTTATGCCCAAATTGCAGAATCCCCACCAGAAGAGACCATCAAGGAGCCCAAGTCACATATGCAAAAGCAAGGGGTGTTTATTCGGGCTTAAGTTCGGTGTCTCAGACCTCACCAATGCAGTGGATCCGTGCTGAGAGCCCCGAACAAAGGCTGGGTAGGGTTTTTATGGGGTTTGGAAAAGATGGGTTACAGAAAATTATGTCATAGGCACAGTAATCCAATCATCATTGTAGAACAGCCTTAGCAACAATTCTAACCATACACATTGTCCACAGTGTTCGTTACTTTTGGCGAGACCCAATCATGACCTTTAGTGTTTCTTTGAAAATAACCAATTACAGGGTGGGCCAAGGACCCCCACATGGGGTGAGTAACTGGTTATTCTAGCATTAAGCAACAGGTAACTATCTATAGTTTCCATCTATAGGCCTGTCCTTAGAAATATTAAGTGTGTTAGCCTTAATTTAGGCCTTTAAGCTCAGTGGGGAAACTTAAAACCTATCATGCGGTCAGTTTTGTTCAGACCTGTGTCCTTTCACTTACAATTGGGGCAGACCATTCATTCAGCCACTCTGTGGGTTTATTTTCTATTTTATGATACTAAGACCTTCCTACCTAAATAATCACTATCCTGGTTCTACATTGTTTCCAAATCTAACCTTTGCTAGCTGCCAATCCCTACCTATTAGTTTTTTTTATACTTGCCTACCTTATCTTTAAAAACAAACAAAAGAAACTAGTCCTAGAAATGTTATTTTGTGATTAACATATTTATCTGAATTAGTGCAGATCTAGTCCATGTTCCTGTATAGAAATATCCAATGCACCCAATTCTCCCAAATTATGTTATGAAGCTATCACAATGCCAATAAAAATCTCACTTTTTGACTAGGTAAAATGTTTCTACCATTCTTCTAGAAGAGCCAACTGAATTGCAGCTAAGACATTTTTGAAGAATAAGGTAGGTTTACACCAGCTGGTAGCCAAGCATATTATAAAATGCAGCAAATAAACAGTAGGATAATCACATGAGAATAGAAAGATCGATGCAAGAGTACCTTATTTCTGACTTTATTCTAGACTTATCATTGGCTTTTCATTAACAAGTGGATTCAGTGCCTTGAAACTTTGGAAATGGGAGGTTTAGAGCCAAATTTGGGTCATCTAAATGTTATTGGTATCTTATTATTAGAGGCTTCTATTTGTTTTATTATTGGAATGTCTTTATGTTACATGTCATCTCCAAGAAGAATCTCTGATAATGCATGTTATTAGTCATAATTTAGGACGGAAAATAGAATAGGGAGTTTTCAGCTCCCACTGGGGGCCTTAAGATTGGTTTGATGAATGTGCTGTTTTTGATCCATTTCACAGTTTTCTGGAAGGAAATCTACACGCCCTCTGGCAAGGATACTCAAAAACGCAGTGGCCGGTGACGGGGAAAGCAGACTTAAGAAGGTAAGAAGGGAGGTCCTCCCAACAGACCTCTTCACTGGGGAGATAACCACACCCATTGTTCTTCAAGGGTAAATACAATGGGTTTGGAGAACTCATCGTGAACCAGTATGAGAGAAGAATGTCTTCCTTCCCCCGGGGGAAGATTCCATGTCTTCTTGTCAAGGATTTTCTCTAGTCACTTCTGGCCTCTCATTACACTAAGGTAAGAGGAAGTAATTTACCTGATCCTTAGATTTTGAAAAAATGAAACAAGTTTGCGAGGTTCATCGCTCTCCTGTTTCTTCTCTTCAGAACCAGCTGCCTATCGAAGACAGGATATTTCTCTGTAAATCTGTATGTCTTGGAAGTCAGCCCTTGGAAAGAGGAATTGCCTGAGACTCTACAGCTACAGGAAATGTGGGGGTTCAGTTAGCAGGGTGCATCTGGCTTCTCCACTAAGTTAACCCTTTAACATGCCCAACCACAATAATAAAGGTAATATTTTGACCCCCACTTGCCCTACTGTTTCTTATTTCTCAATTTATTTAGAGGAGCCAAGAGGATACTACATACATATGGGACCTCTTCAGATACTTCCAACAATAGTATTTGATAAAGGTGGCTTCTTGACCTTTCAAGCTGGATACTCACCACATGTTCTATGGAACATTAGTTTCTTTGATGCTAACAGATGTTGTTTGTAAAAGGATTACATGGTTAAATACATAATTCTAGGTAGAGACAGATAAAATAGGTATCTATACTGCAGGACTTCTTGAAGCTTTTACATGGAAATATGCTCTGTGAATCTTAATGAAGGAATAGGTTATTCAGCATCTCTTAAATATATATGTATTTGAAAAAATTGTTTTCTTCAAGAATCCTTAAGTATTCTATAGGACATGGTTAGGGAAATGTTAAAAGTTTCCATGAACAGCATTAGGCCAATTGGCAGTTTGGAAAGAATAAACAAAAGTGAAAAAAATTACTACACATGCAGCATACAAAACTAAATTATAAAATTTTAAAAAGTTCCAAAAAATGAAAATAGAAAATATTGGTGAATATGAAATCTCAGAACAGTGAAAATTTTTCCAAACATTATAGGAAAAAAAAGAGCCATAACAGAATAACAGATTTAATTTATCCAACATTAAAACTTTACATAAATAACAGCAACAAAACACACCATGGGAGCAAGATATTTTTAAGGATGTGTGAAAATGGTTTAATATGCTTAATATGTAAAAATCCTCAGCAGTGAACAATAAAAAGATTAATATTCTAAGGTATAAAATAAGAGAAGAAGATGATTTAACAGCTTACAGAAAGAAAAATATGAACAATCATTATAGAAAACCATATCTGATTTTAGGGTTAGTTAGTCAAAATACAAGTAAAAATGATGATGAGATATAACCATTTTTTACTTTTTAAAAAAATTATCATTCCCTTATTGTTGGTTCTGGGAGTGTAATGGGTAGGTATAACCTTTCTGAGGAAGCAACTTGATAATATGTTCAATAGTCTTTAAAATGTACTTAATTTTTGACTCAGCAATTCCACCTCTAGAAATGTCTTCCAAAGAGATGATCACAGATGCTTGAAAAGATTTATATTCAAGTATAGCCACTTTATCACTGCTTATAATAACAGAAATGGAAATATCCATAATGTTCTAGAATAAATATGACAGATTCATGAGCTAGAATACTAGGCAGTCATTAAAAATCATGTTGTACAAGAGCATTTAGCAGTGAGGGGAGATAATGATACAGTAAGTGAAAAAGCATGTTTTAAGGCTGGAAGTACAATAGATTTATATTTTATTAGAAAATATATAGAGTGAAAAAGACTATCCATTAAAGTCTAAACAGTAATTACATCTGGTTAAGTGGGGTTATGTGTGGCATTTTCTTCCTTCTTTGTGTTTTATTATATTTCTCCAGTTTCCTGCAATTAAAATGCATTGCATTTTTCAATAAGAAAAAAATAATTTCAGAAGAAGTATGCTAGTAGAGATTGCATTTTACAAAGAAGGAATATGTGTGCCTACCTTATTAAACCATACTCAGTGAAGTGTTCGCCTACTAAGTTTTTTAATGACAGGGATCATGACTTGTATAGAGCCAAAACTGATATAGACTCAATGTCTATATGAATTAATGTCATTTATAATGCAAATTCCTCAACAATCACCCCTGAATTTGCATGATCTGAATGAGTGGCCTTTTGGATGATGTATCGACTATGACAGTTACACATTTTCAGGTTACAAGCACGCAAAACCAGAAGTCAAACCATTTTCTGATGTGGCTGGGCTCCACAGTTCCCAACTGCCCAAGTAAGCCATGAAGTCCAAATTTTACAGTCAGTTCAAGCGGAGCAACCACCGGCTCCCGCCCTCCCCACCCCAAGCTGCATTTAAACTACCTACATTATCTGAACATCTTCACAGCCATGAGATCTGTTTACTTGGAACCTGGGGATACAGAGTTCGTGGAAAGGAAAAGAAAATTGTTCTACTCAGATAGCTCATATAACATAACACGAAGGGCGAGACCTTCGATTCTTTAGATAGCCTGCAAAAGATTGTCTTGGATCCAAAATGGAAACACTTATTCTGTGTATCTGGTATTCTCCTATTATGCTCGGCAAGGCCATGTCATTTAAAGCTGTTTCTACCTCTGTCTCTTTTCAAGCCCATCTGCAGAATTAAATTCCACACACTGACAGGGATGCTTTCAAAAGCTCAGAATCAATTCTTCAATCATTTCACTTTCTTAGCTGTGATTAAAAACATGTGTCCCCTAATTAAGCTAATGAGAAATTGTTAATTGGCACAAAGCCCCCCTCTGTGCACCGTTATTACTGTCACCGTCACCTTGACAGGAGAAAGATCAGAATCAAGGGCAGAGAGTTCTTAAGTGACTTCGACATTGGACTTAAGTACAAGAGCTCTATTTAGAAAGTGAGGGCTGCCCTTTCTAGGACCTGCAGGGAGCCATAAAGAATGCCACCTTTCTCCTGATTTCACACAGAAGCAGAGGAAAGAGATACACTAGTATTATAGTTGGTAAGTTGATTTATTTTTTCCTCTATATAGCTCTCCATGCAACAACAGATCTGTATAGAAATGCCACAACCAGACATGAATGCAACCTACTGAAGAATCACCAAGAAGGAGCCTTCCTTGGTTATTCAGTATCCTGTTGGTCCACTTAGTTTCCTCCTGACCTTTAAATAGCAATATCATTATCGCAAATTATCCTGCACCCAAAGTGCTTTGTGGATGGGAAGAGCATGCTTTGGCAATGGAAGCAAGTTCTCTGACAATATTATTTTTCATATTTGTCTACAATTTTCATTTGGAAAAAACCAGAACTTTTTACCTACTTTGTTTATCCCTAGCTCTTCCTGGGTACCTTTCCGCACCAAAAGTGAATAATTCTCAAAGTCTTGGAAGCTTCCAAAGATATACAAATGTCATACAAGGGGCAGGCTGGGCAGCACTGATGGAGGATTCTCAAGAGAGCCTTAAGCAAGACAACAGGCCACCAATGAGGAGAACTGAAAAGTACATGTGCTTGTCTGCTTGTCGTTGTTCAGAGCAGCTAGTTCAAGGAGATGGAGATTTCTACTTTGAGTAAGTAAGCCCAAACTCTTGACATAGTTTGATCCTTTCAGAAAGGGACAAGCCTAGTAACTCAGGTTACTGACAAATGTCTGAAACTGCCTAAGAGTAGCAATAGATGTGGGGGAGCTCTGGGGGCCATGTCTGAAAATCCACTGAGTCATGAATTACTGGTGGGGGATAGTGGTGAGGAGGTTTTGCTGGCCTGGAGCCCCCTCTCTCCATCACCTGCCTGATGCCAGGTACTCAGTACTCTTATGGATCATATTAGAAGGAAAAGAAACCTTTGCCGTTTGAAGGCATGTAAGTCATGTGCTGGAACCCCGAGATGGCATTGTAGCAAGCTGGCTCCCGGACTGGGTGTGTCGGGTGGGTCCCCCTCAGGCAGAAGTTCCCACGAATGATTTGAAGACTAGAGGGGGAGGCCTGTCTGGAGGAGGAAAACAATTTTTTCTCTACCCTTCGAGGTTCTTAGCTGAGCTACTCCTACCCTGTGATAAAAGACAGATAACAAGCGAAGAACAGAGGTCAAATAATGTATACATCCCCTGTATATATGAAAGAGACCCAGAAAAACTGAGTCATTCCCTAAATAGCCCAGCCACTGCCTTAAATAATATATCCAGCTAAAGACGAAAGAAGATGTTGGGGGGTAGGGAATCCAGTTATGGGGTTACCAGGAAAAGCATAGTCAGTGAGGGTAAGGTTATGGTGCAGATTTAAGTCATTGCCTTCTGGATTGAGTTTCTAAGACTTGGAATCCTCTTCATATTCTTGGTGCAGACAGGGAGACATTCTCACATGAAGATTTCCCTTAAAAATGTACATGTCTCTTACAAAAAGGTATCTTTCATTCAGTTTTCAGAGCTTTTTCTCATGTCTGCAATTTCTTAAAAATAACCAGCTCAAGATAATCCTTATGCCAAAGAGACACATTTTGCAGTGCTAAATTCTGCTTCCTTTCACCAGTTAAGGAGAAAGCTGTTTCAGGGTTAGAAATAATAGATACAATCAGCCTGGGTGGCTTAGCTGGTTAAGCATCTGATTTTAGCTCAGGTCAGGATCTTATGGCTTGTGGGCTTGAGCCCTATGTTTGGCTCTGTGTTGTGCTGACAGCTCAGAGCCTGAAGCCCACTTTGGATTCTGTGTCTCTGTCTCTTTCTGTGCCTCCTGTGCTTACACTCTGTCTCTGTCTCTGTTTCTGTTTCTGTCTCTGTCTCTCTCTCTCTCTCTCCCTCTCAAAAGTAAATAAACACTAAAAAAAGAGAAAGAATTGGTACAAGAATGTGATAGTGGTGGGTATTGTCTTCCTTCCATCCAATGCCACGAACTGTGTTTGGGTCCAGAGAGATTTTAGCTGAGCCTTGAACAACGGGTTAGGGGTGCTGACCCCCCAGCACAGTTGAAAATCCACATATAACTTTTGACTCTTCCAAAACTTAACTACCAATAGCCTTCTGCTGACCTGATGCTTTACCAATAACACAATCATTTAACATATTTTGCATGTTATATGTATTACATACTGTATTCTTACAATAATGTCAACTAGAGAGAAGAAAATGTTATAAAAATCATAGTGAAGAGAAAATACATTTATGGTACTGTACTGTATGTATCCAAAAAATCCACATGTAAATGAACCTGCACAGTTCAAACCTATGTTGGTTGGTCAAGGGTCCACTGCATCTGATGTGGGCTCTGTGGATCACGGGGAGGGACAAGAAGCACTCTGAGTGTCCCTGGCTAGGAAAGCATGACAGTAAATGGAGGAGAGAAGCATTGTCCTGACTTCTGCAGAGCTTGGCCTTGCTGGGGAGACAGGCTGAGGGACAGGTGCTGGGATTCCACAGCGCGCTCGTTGCGAAAGAGGCTGCAGAGCTGAGGACCTTGACAAGGGGCGCTGGGCAAGAGAGGAAGAGCACTGAGGCCATGTGTGGTGGCTGGAGCTGTCAGGAAGTCCACACCTGACAAGCATACCTGGAGGGCACTTCTGAAAAGCAGATGCCCCCATGTGTCTATTGGGCTGGGAAGGCTACAGAGATTTGAGTCACACCTTCCTGCCAAGAATGGTGGTGAGTGGTGAGGGTTCAAGGATGTCTAGGTGTGGGTTCCAAAGGGGAGGAGGAGAGCAGGACTTAGATGTACCGTCATGTGACTGTATGCGTAGATCATCCCATCAAATCCTAGTACATGCCCCTGAGGTTGTTATTATTTCAACCCGCTTATGGTTTTCTTTCCTTATAATCTCACCTCAGGAGCTATAAGCACAAAATTCAATCAGTGGAGCTTCCATTAGCTTCTGTCTGGTGCATAAAATGGAAGGATAAGGATATGTCAGGGTAGGCTCCCTGAGTGTCAGCTGGCGGTCCACAGGAAGGGGAGAAGAAGGCAGAGGATGAGTTTGCAGGGGTGAACAGGATGTCCTTGGCACTCTCTTCCACCTCCTGCCCCCAGAAATTTGTTGTTTCACAGAAGAGTTGCATCCTACAGCCAGAAGGAAGGTATGAATGTTTTATAATCCAGTTTTGTAAATCAGTGAATCTGTTCATTTGTGCTGAAAATGTTTAGTTCAATCAATAATAGATGGCATGGGGACCAAAAAGGTCATGTTTTGGGGATTCTTCTGAAGTAAGTCCTTTCTTTTACCTCATCACTCGCCAGAGGGACCAAGACGAGATGAGATGAGGTATATGAAAGTGTTTACAAACTCTAAAGCATTCAGAAAATAGGCTGAGATCTGCCGAGAGTAGCAGAATTGTCTATTTCTAAAGTAAGGATGACAAGCCACAATTTCAGGAGTTCTAAAATTCGGTTAGCTCGAGTCTCCAGATGTAATCACTGCAACCCCTGTCCACCACAGACAGGGCTGAGAGCCACGGCTTTGATGTCCAGGAGTGTGTCCGGCCTGGCAGAGAGGCAGAGCTGACCAGGAGTGAGACGCAGTTGGTTCTGCTTCAAACACACAACACATCTGTGGATTTACCTGAAAGAAAACAAAAAAGAGAGTGTTTTGAGACAGGTTCTGGATGAGTTATTTTTATGGACACTTAGCCTATTTGTTAAAGAGATGAAGACTCTCTCTCTTCCACTGACTCTGTTCCAAACTTAACTTAGAGAGGCCTATTCCCATCTGAATATGCTTAGTTCCTTTAACAGGCCCTACTTTCCAAGAGAGGAGATGTAGAAGGGCCAGGCTCTAGGCTTCTGTCTTTTTTACTCACTCTTCAAAACCTGCCTGCTTCTCAGTGTTGGTTTCTTTTACTAGTTGTCATCTCCAGGCTATTTATATCTGGACCGTCTCTTTAGTGACCAAATCCACCCATGGGTGCTCTCTTTTTGAATATCTCAGTACCATTTTACTCCTGTGTCCACCATAGACTTTGGGACTCCCAGGCTGGACCAGAGACTGAGGTCTTATATTGGCATGAAGAGAAAGTTTGGGCAATTCCACCCTTTGATTCTAATTTCCAAGAGCAACAGTCGAAGAAGCTCCAAATTGCATCCTAAGTCAAGGGCAAATTCAGAGTATGACATCTCTACTGCAACCACTTTGTTAGAGCTGAGATAATCATCACTGAGTCCAGATGGTAGAATGTGGGTATAAGACATTTTATTTAGGTCATACAGGCATTACGGGAAAGTAGCCGAGACAGGATTATGAATACAAAGTCCCTGACTCCTAAACCCTCTCACTGAAGTGTGGGAATCCAAGCTATGAAATCTCCTTCTGAGTGGCTCCATTTGATCCTCCAACAGCTGATTCTGTCCCCATTGCTCTGCTTGGTCACTCTAAGCACTCTTGTGATGACAACAACAAAGCAGTAAAGGTAAGAGTGGCCAGAGTGGCCATACCCAGTTTCATTATGGTTGGCTCCTTTTTGCCCCAGAATGAGGCCACTGAGGTAAAGGAAGGTTTCTCCCCAACTATTGAGAAGTGCCCTCTCACTGGCATGAATGATTAGGCTCTGGTGGGTATGGTTCCTTTGTATATTCTGCAGCTTTCCAAGTTCTGGGTCAGTGGCTGATCTGCCCTCTTGCATGTTTTCTCAAAAGCTCTCTGCCCCGATCCCCACACGCCCATGTTCTAGGAGGATCTAGGTCCTGCAGCCCACTGGGAATCATCCCCTACCCCAAGATGAGGCAAACTTTCCTCCCAATTTTTCAGAACTTTGACCAAAAATTAGACATAATATTCATTCTTTCCAAAAATATCTATTGAGTACCTATTATGTGCTAGTCAGTGTTCCAGACATTGAGGATACACCACTGAACAAAACAGACAAGAGTCCTGCCTTCCTGCGCAGGTCATGGGGAACAGAATGAGTACATATGTGGTGGACTGGACTGTAGTAAGTGCTATGGGAGAAAAATAAAGTAGGCAAGGTGGACAGAGAACGCTGGCTTGGTCATGTAAATAGGATAATCAAGGAACCATTGCCAAGGAGGTGACATTTGAGTAGACTTGAAGGAAGTGAGAGATGCAGATAACTGGGGCACTGTTCTAGGCGTAGGGGTGGGTGGTCGCAAAAGCCCTGAGCTGGGAGGCAGTCCTGCTACTCCCTGCGGATGGGTTCCCAAGGCCAGGGCAGCGGAATCACAGAGAATGAGGGGGTACATGTGGAAGAGGTAGGGAGCTCAGAGAGGTATCTGGGCAGGACAGTGGTGGAGGTGGAGACCCCTTGAGAGCTCTCAGGCTCTGCTGTGGAGAATAAACAGAAGGGCGGAACCAGGGGCAGGGAGTAGGAGCAGAGAGACCCAGGGGAGTGACAACAGTAGAGACGACAGAAGTGGATTGATTTTGAATATATTTTGAATGTGAGGCAACAGGATTTGCTGATGGACTGGATATGGGGTATTAAAGAGAGAGACAGAGAGAGAGAGAGAGAGAGAGAGAGAGAGAGAGAGAGAGAGAAGAGAGAGATTCTTTGTTAACTCTCCCAAGAGTTCTCAGGGTCTCTGGGTGACCTGCCAGTTCAGAACAGACCTTGAGCTTGAGCTTGCAGATGAGGCTCCCTCCCCTCCCCCTGCCTATTCTACACACAGGGTGGAAAGGACTCTTGTGACCCCAGGCAAAGCACAAGGATTAGATGACAAATCACTGAATATAAACGCATTAAGTTAGGAGTCATAAAAGATTATCTTCCTTCCTAGGCCTACAAAGATATGGCTTCTTTCATGTGGTGCCGGTCGGATTTTCACAAGGGACCCTCGTGCCCGGCTTACACATGACTCCTTGTAACAGGAGCCCTTAGGTGGTGCCAGCCACTGCTACTCGACCCCCACCCCCAACTCCTTTCTTACATTTACCCTAGGAATCCTAAGTTATTTTTCTAAAGCAGGAGTGTTTATGATCTTCCCGGCACAGGGTAGAAAATAGTTAGTTTTATTAAAGTACTCATAAAAGAGGCTAAGTTAATAAAAAGACAGAGTTGGGGGGAGACCAGGGACCCACAGGCTTCAAGAGAGGCACGTTTTAACGTGTTTTCAGCAGCTCCGCTTGCCCTGCTCCCTTCCCCGATCAGCCATCACGCCGGCATTTCTGCTCGCATCAGCGACTTTCCACCTCATCTTTCTTTCTCTCAGGTAGTTTTGAAACCTAATTTCAACCTGTTTGGGGGAGATGCCAGCGCTTGACGGGAGCCGGGCGTCCACCAGCAATCTGGCAGTCTGTCCCAGGCAGCTCAGCTGCGACCTGGAAAAAATGATGGATAAGGGGCAGCCCGCGTGGGGCAGCTGAAACAGGTGTTTCCCAGAGCAGCACTGCTCCTGCTCCATCTCTGGTGGGGGGACATTCAGCTTTGTGAGTCCCGCCCCAGGGGAGACAGCCAAGTTGCTTTTATGCGCCCAAAACACCTTTTGGGGGTAATAGCATGCCTTAAAATTAGCTTCCACCTCTTCTCTTTTAAAAATGTGAGGGTGCATTTCTCACTGCCTTGGAAGGTAGTGCAAGTGTAAGCAAAGCCTGCTTCAAAAGCTCAGCTTTCCATACAGTTCAATCAAGGCAGGCCCTGCCCCTCTTCTCTCCTCCACAGGGCCTCCCCCGCCCCCACCCCCAACCTCTCTTTTGAATGAATGGGAATATGGAAAGCCCTGGAGAGGAAAACCACCACCACACTTGAGTGGAATTGAATGGGGACAGGCAGGGCAGATGCGGCTCAGAGATGTGGCCTTTCTCTTTGCCAAGCAAAGATTTTACAAAGCATCTAGGAGGGGGAGGGAGAGGGGGAGACTGATCAGATTTCTGAGGGGTCTGAGCAGCTGTAGGCTTCTGCATATGAATAAGAGGCTGCCTGTACAAAGCCACCAACCCCAATGCGAAGGCCATTTGACTTCACCAAAGGGAAGAAGGGGGCTGGAGGTGGGGGTTGAGAGAAATAATAAAGGGTGTATTAAAATGGTGGATAATGGAATTCAGAGGTTATCACCAGAGTTGAAATGGAATATGAGGCTCTCACTTTCATTCTGTCTTAAGCCGTTGTGCGCAGCTGATGTGGTTTATTAAACAGCTGTGACAATCCAGGCACCCGAGGCAGAGGAATTGAATAGGGTGCGAAGAAGAAATTCCAGTAGAGGCAGATACGGCAACAAGATTCACCACAGGCTCCTCAAACCCAAGTGCCTTCTCATTCTCTTGTTCCCTTACCACGTAATAGAAAAGTAACCAAAGAATAGGAAAGTGAATCAAAGAATAGGCCAAGTATCTAACAAAGGAAGAATACTCTTGTAAGAAATGCTAGTTCCCCCCCCCCCCCACAATTAGTTAAAAATATCTGGTAAGCTAAGTAAGTTACATGCTGTGAAGTGCACAAAGATGGAGGAGCTGGTGCCTGCCCTTTCCGGGACTTAGAATCCACGGTGACACATGGGTTGAAGGCTGAGTGGTCTTTGCCAGGGGAGAGCATGGAAGAAGGTATTCCCAAGCAGAGAGAATAGAGAGGCATGCAAATCTTTGCCAATCTTGTAGCTTGCGCACAAGATATATCGGAAGGAATGACAGGAGGGAGTCTGGAAAGACAGGTTTGGACAAAATGGAAGAAGTTCCTTGTTTGCCATTCTGGGGCATCTGGATACTATCTGAGAGGTTAGGTGAATCTTGGAAGGGTTTTGATGGAGAAGCAATCAGATTTGCATTTAGAAGGGTCTCTTTAGCTGCGCTGGAGAGGACTGGTCTAAAGGAGCCATGACTGGAGACCGGGGGACAATTAGGAGACTTGCCCAATAGTATAGGTGAGGAATGAGTCTAGACTCCTCTGCGGGAAAGATGGGCCCCGGACCTCCCCAGCCCAGCTTGCACCCTCTGGCTTTAAGTCCAGCAACGACTGAATAAATTGACATATGGCCAACAGTGAAGGAAGGTAGTGGCAGGGACAGATCACTAGGATAGGCATAAAGCCCGAAAAGCAGAGTGTTCCTGATCCTGTAACTGGCTCCATCCAAGGCCTTGGCGGTCCCAAAATCAGGGCAATTTTTGACACATGCCCAAAGCCCATCAAGAGTAGCACATGTTTTGGAAGGACTTGATTCCCACTTTCAAGCCGCATACTAATGATCTCCAGTTCCCAAATTACTTAGAGTAGTGTGGCTTTTACCTCTGTTCACAAGTAGATTTACCAATTTCTTATGATGCTATGCTATTTGTTAATTACATTATTATTTTATTATCCAGAAGTGAGAAACACTTGGTACACTTTAACATTTTTTTAATTCCAGAAAGAAAAGAAATTAGATTGTTAACTTTTTTCAATAAAAAGAAATAAAATACCTTAAATCAGCCTATTCTTTGCTTTGTAGTCTTTTTTTTTAGCAAGTGCTGTATGAGAAAATAACTGTGTAATTAGAAATAAATGGCTTGCAAGAGCGATACTTTGTTCTAAAAAGGTGTAAGTGTTCTGTAGCCCCTTTGAAAGGTGCTCAATTTGTGCTGAAAAAAAAAAAAGAAGCAGAGAATATAATTTTGGAATAAGTGCACTTAAAAAGTTTGGTGACCAGGAATTTTCCATTGGCTTGGTTCTCACATTTCCCCAAACAACATTCAACCTCTTTCAGGAACTATTTAGAACTGGGATGAACCATCTCCCTCAAGTCTGGGTTTGATAGTTTTGTCCTAGGATGGCAACTTTGGGTTGTCCTGTATTTTTCTTTCTCTGATTGTCCATGGAAGAATTGGAGAAAAATGTTTCTCTCTCTCTCTATGATTTGTGAGATTTGTGTTGTTGTTCTTGTTTTAACAATGGTTTAATAGCTATAGTACACTGACTTTCCCCTCCCCCCATTTACTTAATAAATTAGCATTCCAATTCTGGTTGACTCATTTGGCGCAAACACTAAGGGTTACATGTCAAGCAAAGAGAGAAGAGGGTTGGGCACAGAACTTAGGGAGAGGTGGGAAAGCCAATCACAATTTATGAGACAAGAGTGCTGGAATTTCATTTTTCATTCTAAGGCAAGGGCTAGTTCATTAGAGTAACCTGTCACATGGCTAAGCCTTGTTAGACTTTTCTAGAACACCTACTTACATATTTGATCCCGTGGCGTAGGAGGAGAATGACTAATGGCCACCTGCCTGGGTGGAGGGATCATTGGGAGCTCTTTTCAGTCCTCCTGAACAAAAGGACCATTATCCCAAATGGATCCATCCTTCTTAGGGGTGTTGGGATGAGAAAATGACACAACAGATGTGAATGCACTTCAAAAGTCAAGGCAATATAGAAATGCAAGAGATTCTCAGCTTTTATTACAGAGATCCATCCAGTCCTGCCACATTATGACAGCATAAGCCCTA
Source organism: Suricata suricatta (assembly GCF_006229205.1). Taxonomy (NCBI): domain Eukaryota; kingdom Metazoa; phylum Chordata; class Mammalia; order Carnivora; family Herpestidae; genus Suricata; species Suricata suricatta. The sequence goes on from NC_043702.1 coordinate 141,668,271, forward strand.
TTAGCTACATACATTATAATAATCTATTATTGGCAGCATCAGCCTTGGGTGGTAACAGCTGGCTTTAACTGTTACCATAGAATCTGTTGGAGATATGATAGATGAAGTATAGCTGTAAGAAATGAAACTGGTTAGTAGGCATTACCTGTGTAAACCAGTCTTGGTTCTGTCCTGGCTTTGTGAAGACCCTGGGTCTAAATGAGGCTGGGTGAGTCCGATTGGACAGAATGTCAAACTTGAAGGCCAAAGTTCTAGTTTCTATATCTGGCTGAACGACTTACTAATTGGACAAGATCTGTCTGCTAAAGATGGGCCTGAAATGCTTCTCGTAGTAAGCCTAGCTACATCATGAATGAATATTAGGTTATGCTGGTGTATGCCAGGCACTTTAAATGCCAACTGCTAGCAATTGTTTTATTTTAGAGGAGCAAATTTAAGATATATTTAAGATATGAAGACTTCTTCTTATTCATTCATTCATTAATTTATTCATTCATCAATAAATAGTAAACGTTTAGTCTATACCAGGCCCCAGTTTTAGGCACCAATGATAGAATGGAGAACCAAAGGGAAAAAGTCCTTTTCCTTTTGGGAATTACATTGTAGTGAAGAAGGGTATGTTAGTCTCCCATAGTTGCTATAATATTATCACAAACTGGTATTTTACAACAACGGCAATTCATTCTCTGGTAGTGCTGAAAGCCACCAGAAGTTTGGAGACGAGGTGGCAGTGGGCTCACACTGCCTTTGTAAACATTTCTTGTCCTTTTCAGTGCCCAGTGGCTTCTGGCATTCCTTGGCCTGCGGCCATGTCATCCTAATCTTGAAGGTCACCATCTTCAAGTTTCTCTCTGCACTGTCTTCATCTGGTCTCTTTCATGTGTGTCAAATCTCCATCTATCTCTTTTTTTTTATACATGTGATTGCATTTAGGGTCCATTCTGACAATCCGGGATAACTTCCCCAGTTAAAAAGTCTTAACTTAATCGTATAAGGCAAATTATCTATACAAAGTATATTTGCAGCTTCAAGGATATAAATATCCTTTGAGGACCCATCTCTTTACCTATGAGAGTAACAGTTAACTGATATGCAGGACGGTATAGAATATTTCAAATGGCATTGATGCTAGAGAAGGTTCAGGATGCTAGGTGTTTTGGGGTGGATGTGGGGTTACTATTTTAGATGTGTATCAGGAAGGGCCTTGCTGAAATGCTGATCTCAGCAGAATCTGAAGGAAGGGAGGGAGCAAGCTCTGTGAATGGCTGGAAGAAACATCATTTAGGCAAAGATACCACATTCCTAGAGGCATGTTGTTTCCCTCACCTGCAGCTTGGTTTCCCAGAAGTATAGCCTCCCGGTCATCCTAGCCAAATGTATTCTGAACTCTCGTTAAAACTCTGCTCTTGGTTTCTTACTTAGACAATCTCCCTCAATCCAGACAAATCTGGAGCACTCAGAGTTACAGATTCAATATTCTGAAGGAACCTCACAAAAATCGCCATGGAATCCTCAGTCTTCTGTTGTCTCAGCCGACTTCTGAAGTAAGGAAGCTTAAAACTTGACAGATACAGGTCGTCTACTTCCAAGGAGTAGGATCTCTTCTTTTCTTTTAAGGTTTCCAGATGTATTTGTTCTCTTTCTCTTCCTTCTTTCCTTTACTCAATTCTGTCTTATTATTAAGAAATCAGAAGCATTCAAAATTCTGTTTGTTAACCTAGATCTTAAAGGAATCCTCTAAAGATATTTCTTGGTTTGTTTTAGAATTTATTTTGTTTCTTTTGAGAGAGAGAGGGAGTAAGTGAGTGTGAGTGGGCCAAGAGAGAGGACGAGGGAGAATCCCAAGCAGGCTTCGTACTGTCAGTGCAGAGCCTGACTCAGGGCTCAGTCTCGATAAACTGTGAGATCATGACCTAAGCCACCATGAAGAGTTGGATGCTCAACCCACTGGGACACCCAGGAGCCCCCTCAAATACGTCTAGTTTATACTTAAGGTAGTTAAACTATTTATCCTCAATTCCAGTGATATTCCTGAGACTTGAGTTAATTTCAATATTTCTGAATGCAGCTATTTCTCCCCTCCATAACTTGAAAGCTAATCACCAGAGCGGTAGTGTCTCCCTGTCTCCTACATGACGTAATGTGGGCTACACGTGGGCTGTGCCCAACCCCTAAGTCAGGACGTCAATCCCAAAGAGGATAATGGTGTCCCTTGGAGTCAAACTATGCAGTAACGCCATAGCCTCATTTATAGAGAATATAAAAAGACCTTTGATATGCACCCAAAATTCCTCTAACCCTTCTACACTCAACCAGTGTTTAAGATCCTTTCCATCAGAATTGTGCATTCTATTTTGAAATCAAAATATCTTTGGGAGGACAAGCATATGGGTGTTGTTCACCACTATCAGTCATGAACACCTCAAAGTGTATTGGCCTATTCTTGCTAAATAAGAATAAGTCTTTTCATTGAGGAAGAGAGAGATTCAGGAGTCAAGCTAATGATTTGTGGAGAAGGAAAACTGGCATCCCAGCACGAGTGTGATGCAAAGAATAAATGAGAGGGGGCAACAGCTAAAGATAGGGGAGTGGGAGGCACTGAGGATTCTGGGCCATTATAGCAGTTGCTCTGGTCAGTTCATTTCAGCTTTCTGGACCGTCCTTTACTAATTCCTTTTAAAGAGGTTGATATTAAATGGAAAGATCCCTTTCAGTTCCACAGTTTATGATTTAATGTAATAGCTTACGTTTATTGAGTGTTTACTGTATTCCAGGTCCTTGTACATTATTTCATTTAATGCTTACAAGGGCTCCCATGAGATATTTACTGTTATTATCCCTATTTTAGAGATGAGGAAACCGAGGCTCTGAGGGATTTTGTAAATTACTTACATTGTCCTGGCTTATACGTGATGAAGCCGGGACCAGACCCCACGCCAACCTGAATCTAAAGCCGAAGCCCTCATCTACCACATTGGATCATGCATCATGAAAGCTGGACTCTCATTCCCCCTTCCCTCCACCCCTGCACTCAACAAAGACTCTTCTAATTTGTCTGAGTCCTACTGGAGATCTCTGGCAGCATTTTCAAAATCCTTCGAGAATGTGTATACTTAATGATAAGCTGCTGGCTGCTGGTTTCACACACAGTGACTGTCCTAATTCCCGACAACACACAGGTTGCATTTAGCTGCTCCGAACCAGCTCTTCTGGCCAGTATGATTAGAGCTTTGCTTCAGACTAGCCTACGAGGGCTGGGTGACACCCACAGATAAGCCGGTCATCAAAGGGCTCCCACTATTTGAACATCATATTCTTAGTCCGGAGCTCACAGTTTTCGCCTTGGCCCTCTCACCTGTTAAGCCTCCTCCAAAGAGATACTGTAGCTCAGAGGAAGAGAATGACTTGACAAGGCAGAACATCAGGATGTCTGTCTAGGAAACCTGTTCAAGTCCCCTTGGCTGGAACAAATGCATCTCTTAGCATGGCCCATCATTTTGATATTTTTTTGACAATTTCTAAATGTGTATAGAAACAACCCGCCTGCCTTTATATTCATGTATTCCAGCACATAACGTCTGATTTTCTGCATGGCGGGAGGCAGCCAAGCGCCCACTCTATATTCCCCAGTTCACCATTTTAATGCATTTCATGATTTTGTTGCTTTGGTGTGCATTTCAAAATGACACATTTGATCAGTTCTTTAGGTAATATTGATGTTTTGCCCTTTTAAATGTGTCATTTGATTTTCTGATGTTATTCTCCATCTGCTTTGGTAACACTTTCATTTAGTTGCAGCTTTTTATTGGGTCCCCAAAGGTTTATATAAAGGAATCTGACTTGAGGGTATTTTATTTTATTTTAAAAATGGTTTTTTCCCGCATTCTTTGCTCTTTTATACCCCCAACCGCACCTTTGCCAACCAACTACCTCCCTTCCTCCCACCCCCGCCTCTGCTACCACTTCACCTCCTTAGCCACTTTTTAAAACACTGTGTATAAATTCTCCACTAAAAGAGCCTCAAATGCTGGCCTTTCCTCAATCACATTCAAGCATTTCATTGTGCAAGGCCCATTGCCTTGCCTCTGCCGTTCCCTGTGGATTCAATCAAAGAGCAATTTTTAAAAGCAGGTATGGGGATTGGACTGATGTTTTACATTTCTGATGTGTTTGTATTGCCCTTGTTGAAAACATTCCCAAATGGTGATTCCAAATTTTCGAAGATGACAACAAAACCCCAGTAAGATCTGTTCTTTTCTCATGGTTTGACTTTTTTGTTTTGTTTTGTTTTGCTTTCTTTTACCCACTCTGATTATATTTACCTTACGTTCTTGGCAGGTTAATTTCCACATATCTGATCTCGTAACCTCTTCCCCCAAAACAGTAAATGCAGATGTTAGGGACACACAACAGGGTTGAGAGACTGGTGGAAAGCATATGCCAATTTCTTCTTTGTGAAATATCTGAAGAGACCTGAGGAATAGGGTCAAATAAATAATAAAAATGCCTTTGTTTTATGTTTACAAATGCCATCCCAGAGTGTCTCAAAGCTTAGATTCTGTGCAGAGTGGCCGTGCCGTCTGGTGAGTTCATCTCCTTAAATTAGAAAAAGTCTCCAAGATAAACGCATTTGCTCAAGACGGTTTTCCTTGAAGAAAAGACATTGTATTATAAATAAGAACCAGGAAGTAAGTTGATATCAAGTATATTGTTTGTTTCACGGGGGAGAACTAAGGAGCAAGTAACTCGTGGGGATGAACTTAAAGCTACAGGACTGAGCCTTCTACCCGGGAATGTAGAAATGAGGTAGAAAAAGTGTTACAGGCATAGCCCCTGGCATACATGTGAATAAGTCAAGTTTATCTTTAGGATCATTCTACATTCCCTCATTCTTTTCTGCATAATTTGTGTACCTGCTGCCCCTCTAAGTTTCTGGTAAAGAAGAAGAGTGCAATGAAGAGAGCATGAAACTTGACATAGGAAGAACTAGTATTTGGATATGAGCTCTTGTACCATCAGACTGCACACCTAACCTTCATGACTTATTCCCACATCTAAGAAAAATTAGGTAAGTGCTATCTATCTCCCAGGAGGAGGCTGATGTCATTTTCTGGTACAATGGAACATGCCAAAGATGGACTCCAAGGGCATCCCACACTAGCAGTGGGAGTCTGCCGGAGAGCCGCAGTAGTTCTGTCCATGAGGAACAGAGTAATAATCAGGCAGACAGGTTATAAGCTTAGTGGGGGCAGCCATGGGAACACATTTCAAGAGTATCCCAGGGAAAAGAGCCAACTTGCTGGTCCAAATGGATAAAATCAAGACTAACTTAAAGAAGGTGGCCAGGTTCAATGATAGCAGAAGCAGAGACAGGAGTTTGACAGCCCACACATTTCTTCAGGATTTTACTGGGTGGCCACTCTGGTCTTTATCCTTGACCACTTCTTTTAAGTATAAACTTAGGCTTATGCATCTAGACTTCCAACCCTTCCTTTTTTTTTTTTTTTTTTTCCTTAAGGAAGACTAACAGAAACTAGGACATTTCGATTCCTCACCACACATGCGTCCAACAATGATACTCCTCGAGCTCAGCTTTATTGTTCTCCATAGCACTTATCCCCATCTGTCTCCTCTGCTAGCACATCAACTCCATAAATGCAGTGATTTTTGGTCTGCTGTTTCATTGTTGTTTTCCCAGCACTTAGAATAGAGGCTGATTCAGAGTCCTAACTTCAGAAACGTGTGTTGAATGAACAGATAAATAATTACAGATTGTTAAGGAATATATAAGCAGAATTGTGGCTTAAAGTCAAATGAGCTGATAACCTTCAGTGACAGCTAGATATCAGTCACTCAATATTCTTTGAGCACTAATTTTCTTCCAGGCACTGCAGCATGCATGGGAAACTCATCAGCAAATAGGACCAGGTTATCCCTCTTTAGCGAACATCCTTTCTAGCAAAGATACAAATAAACAGTAGCTGTGGAATAAAGATCATTATAATCATATGAATGCATTATCTCCTTAAGAAAGTGCTTTTAAAGTTTTGCTATGATTCTTCTTCTTAGAATACAATTTATTAATAATAGACTCCAAGAACACTTCTGTAATAATTGGTTTCTGAGGAAAAAAAATTCTCAAGACGTCAATTCTCTTTGGCTGCCTCAAAGGAGAAAGCAACATAGGTGTCCGCTGTGGTATCTTCATGGTCTCTGAGAGACATCTGACTCTAATGCTGTCTCCGTAGAACTTAGAACATACCAGATTTTTCAGCTCTTTCCACCATGGCCCTTGTGGTAGAAAATAAAATCCCTTACCCAAGGGGAAGGAAGCTTGGCTAATTTCTCCCTACAGAGGGCCTTTGAAGTTCAAAAGCATTTGGGTTTGTTTTCCAATAAATGGTGACAAAACTCTTTCTCCCAGCATTTTACCAACTAGACATCTTTTAACTGGCACATCAATACCACAGCCCTGTAATAGAGTCACACTGATGGCTTTTTTCAAAAATGTATGTCAAAAAGGCCCTTTTATGGGGTCTAAGACAAGCAAAGTGATATGTAATTTAGTATAGGAATTTTAAGATAACACTGATTTTTTTGTTAATTGTTCTTAAAAAAAGAAACAATGATTGATCTTTAAAGTGCTTATTGGTATCCAGAAAGTAGTTGAATGAAGGGGATTTTTCTTTAGTTGTGAGACAATTTTTGTTGTTTTGGTTTATATTTTTTCATTTTTTAAAATATTTTAAGTAATGTCCACACTCAACATGGGGCTTGAACTCATGACCGCAAGATCAAGAGTCGCATGCTCTACCGACTCAGCCAGCCAGGCATCCCTTGGCTTACATTTCTTTAATTGAGAGTAAGGTGACATATTTTGTATATTGTTTGTTATTTTTTTCCTATTCAAGTATTTGCCATTTTTTCTTAGGTTATTTACATTTTGTAAACTGATGGCAGTTCTCCTTAAAGTGAATATTTTTTCCTGATGAAAGACAAGGGAAATACCAGATAGACATTTCATAACTGGGACATTTGTCTAGTTTGCTATTTTTAAGCACCAAAAAATTTTACTTGGGGTTAAGGCTGTGCATAGAACTTCACATGCTTTCTCAGAGCCTCGTGAGTGGGAGGGGCATAGATGATGAGTGTTTCCATTTCTTTCATGGAGAAATAGAGTCATGAGCTCAGCTTTTCTGTCTAGAGGCATGAAACTATTGGACTTACAGTCCTCTGTAGCCCCCCTGAAGTATTAGTCTATGACGGGTTTTGCTTCTTATAAAGCAAGAGGACAGCAAAAAACAAGCGCACAGTAGTATTTCTGAACATGGACAAACCCTTCCTTTGTTAGAAATCAGGTGCCTTTTTACTGCAGGTGCATTGGCATTATTCTTTGATTAATCAATGCTGGGCAGTCCTCCTGGCTAATCTCATTAGCTAATAGTGCTGCTGGGTAATTAGTTTGATGCGTGCAATTATCCTCAGATTTTAGGGCTTTTTTCCCATTTTTACAGCATTGGTACATATTTAATGCTTTGGAGTGCCCTGGCTTTTTGAAACACCGAGCAAAACTCCCAACTCTTTTCATATCAAAAGAACATGATAGGATACCTGGAAATGGAATTATCTGAGTACCATCTATTAAGAAATTTCTTAATGCCAGCAGCTTCTCAGGCATGCACCCCCCTCCACATGCATATATACATACATGCATAATCACACACCCCACATATACACAGAATCCAGCAGATGAAATCTGGAAGTACTTCCAGAATTTTCCATTTTGGCTGGGTCATGAGTCTCCAGGTTCTCTGATAAGGTTTCTAGAATTTCTAAACAAATAAAAAAACCTCTAGAATTTATCCAAATATAACAAACCAGAAAGAAAATTCCACATGACAGGCAACTATGGCTGCCATGTAGAAATAATATAAAATCTTTGGTCCTTTAAAGGTCCATTCTTTTTATGCCAAGACCCAAGATCCATGGTCTCAATTCTGCCACTATCTAGACCTGTGACTTTGGTCAAGGCACCTAACCTCTTTGCTAATGAATTTACATATCACAAAATGAGAAAGACCAGTCAGTCAGTCAGTCAGTCAGTATGTTTTAAGTTTCAGTTGTGAGCTGGGCTAGTGGAACCAATAGATATCATGAGCACATAGGAAAGATTCAGCCCACCGAGCTTGTTGTCTGACCAGGTTGGATTAAATTATTTTTCAAGGTGTATTATGATTATGATTTTATGGTTCTACCATGAACCACTCTTTTCTTCTCTTTCTTCCCTTCTGAAATCCCCCAGGAAGTGTGGAGGAAAAGGTAAAGATCACTTTGTGAAAGCCGGTGCTACCAAGGTGTTGGAAACCAGATAAAGTTATTGGTATTAAATTCTCCAGAAGAACAGCAATGTCATGATGTTTCATTTTGCCTTATTTTTTAACCTTCCCCATTATCACCCTTAGTCCCACCCACTGTAAGCCTGAGAAAAGTCATTAAGGAAGGCTGTGAATACATTTCAAACCCTCAGTCTCTACCTGCGTCTCTGGGCCAGATTATTTCATTCCACCAATGACAGCAGAACATCCGGGTGAGTTTAGACCTTGAACATATATCCCTGGCTGCCAAGTAATCATCCTTGGCTGCTCTATCTAAGCCATTTTATTTCAGGGCAGTTTAGCAACCTTGCCTAAACCAATGTTGTCAACGAAATAACCCCTGCGGACACTAATGGACACTTCGAAATAAATTGTCCTATTATGGAAACTTATCATTGTTTGTTATCACCTAAACAAACTGGAATTTGTTTTTGTTTTGTTTTCCTGGATCTGGCTGCAAAACTTCCAGGAAGCACCTTAGTTATGTTCCAAGTCTTGCCTTTATATAATTTTATACAGCACTTTTAGGGAGAGAACCATCAACCATGACTCAGAGGATATTTGCTGCTAAAATGCATTACTGTCCAGCCACTGACGCCTTATCACCCGGGTGCTGGAGGTCTGGAAAAGTTGGGTTTACTGTCTCATCCGAGCCAAAGCTGGTTTATATTAATGATCGATGCAACAGCAAATATATTGGATTTTATTCTCCCCTTTAACCTGCCTCAGTAATAATCTTAATAATGGGAAAGGAAGCTCTCATGATCTTTCTCAGAGGCTCTATTTTCCTGTCTCTTTCAGACAATTTTTTCCCCAGAGAGCTTGAGGGAGACAGAAATGAAAACTCAAATGATTTTCTTTCTCTTGTATATGAAAAAGAAAGGGAGTATGTGCGTGTCTACAATGTATGGGAAGTGACACGACATCAACTAGCATTTTTCTGTTCTTCAGTTCTCCTCCGGAAAGGGATTCTTTCTCTTCTCTAAACTTAGCAAATGAGAGACATCGAATGGTTCTCTAAATAGATAAGCATTGGAGCATTTATATTGTTATATTATTATTATTTTTATGCATGCCACTTTCCCTTAGCAATAGAAAAGAAAATAAATAGTCTTTTCATTGCCAGTTCTATTTTTGTTGAGGGCTTAACTAGAAGATATATCTAATCATAATGAGCAGAGCATAAAGAATATTAAGATGAAAAGAACTTATATTTTCCTTTATCCTCCCAACAATCTGCAGATGGATTTCCTAGGGGTTGCCTTCTAAATCTTCTTACACAGTGAGCTGTAAATCCCAGACCCAGCAAGCTTCTGGTTTGGCTGAACATAGCCTTTCATGTACAATATGTACAGCTTGAATAATGGCAGAAAATTATTCAGGGGATAATTACAGCAATTGATCTTGAGATGTTTTGTAGCGTCCTTCATAGATCATTCTTCAAAGCCTTTTGGAGAAATGGTGTCCGCCAGAGGCCGAAAGCTGCTAGGGTCTAATGTAAAATAAATAGTCTGCAAGAATCCTCATCACCTGAGCAAGGAGGGGGCGGGGACAGCTTCAGGGGAACTCAGGCCAGAGGTCAGAGATGGCTCAAAGAACCAGATAATTTTGATGGTCCCTAGATGACTATTACCTCCATCTCCCTCTCAGACTCTGGCCTCCATCTCAGATATTGTAATACACTTCAGTCTTTGATTATACATCGCTGGTCAGTTTCTGAAGAGCTCTCCCGGGAGGTGTCCCACATGACTCTGAACATTTCCCTATGAGGTGGGAGGGGTGGTGAGCCATCAGCTTACTTCTGGGTGGGAGGTCAGATCATTTTGCCAGGGTCACAGCACCGGCAAGTGGTGGAGCCCGAGGACAGCACGGTCTTCCGACCATAGATCCGGGGGACTCTGCTCCCTGGCAACCTCTAAACAGGGAACAAAACTACTTCTTGACTTTTGAGGGAAAAATGCTACCTGCCATGCTACCAGTGGTGTGAGTAGCATCTCTTCTACCAGAGAGGGATGATTTGAATCCCTGTTCCTCTCTTTAACATCACCTCTTTACATGCACAGATGCAGAGACGCAGAGACACAGAGACACAGACACACACACACACACACACACACACACACACACACACACAGACACACAAGCGCGCTCGCCTACTATTTCCTTTATTTTTCTCGGTACTGCCTTAGGCAGAAAACAGATGGCCAGCTGAGCAAGCATACCTGAATTGGACGCAGAAATCAATAGAGACAGTTATTTCATAAACGGCTCCACTAGGCACGAGGAAATTCATGGCTTAGTGTAAGCGGGTGGCTGGAGGAGGGGGGAGGGGTTTGGGAGGACCCAAGTGCATCCTTTTCCAATGGCAGCTTGTTCGCAGGGATACCTGGATTCACAGTCAGGTCACAGCTGAACACACCGGATCAAGCATTTAGACTGTGACATTTTTGATTTTGTACACCCCCGATGCCTATTATGGTGCCTAGCATTAGAACATTTAATATATAATTAAATAAACATTGTAATGGATGTTATGCATATTATATATTTTATGATGTATATTTATATAATCTCATAAATGGATTATATTATTATATAATTATTATCACATACATGTTTTACACTGGATGGATTTTAATTAAGCTGTAGGTAAGGTTGCTGGCAAACTTAAAAGATACCTGGGTACCTGGTAATTACGGCCTGGAAAAATAAAAACGAGAATACTTGTGGTTGAAACAAAGAGAGCACAAAAACCAAATGACTAACTTAATCTGGTCAATTAATAGGAAACAAAGATGGCCAGATTTGTAGTCCCAAATCATTAGTCGGTAATTAACCTTCTTCCACCTCCACTTTTTGACAGAACACTCTTTTTTTCCCTAGAGAATTCCCATGAAAAATAACAATCATCTATTGTTTTCTAATTTGTGCATCACCAGCCTTAAATCATCACAATTAAAATAATCAATTATTTCTGTATGTCTTCGCAGCTGGGACTGAGGTTTCTCTAAATGAGATTGGACAAGGTGTGTGTGTTTGTGTGTGTGTACATTCCTGCTTTTAAACACGTTCTTGCAAAGAGTGATATTCAAGGGTTGTGCTTTCAATGCGGCTTTGTCTAGAACTTAAAATCTGAACTTCCCCTTGCTTCCTTCCCTGACAAAGTAAGCGCAATATTCCTGACTTTCCTGAGAGGAGGAGTACATTCTGTGTGTGTGTGTGTGTGTGTGTGTGTGTGTGTGTGTGTGTTAGAACAAGTGACACATGAATATAGAATTGCCATATTCCAACAGATTCTTAACCAACTTGCCCAGTTTCCATTATCCATCTGTATTCTTTTTTTAAATGTGTATTTGTTTATTTTTGAGACAGGGAGAGTGAAAGAGTGAAGGAAGGGCAGAGAAAGAGAGGGAGAGAGAGAATCCCAAGCAGGCCTCGCACTGTCAGCACAGAGCCCACTGTGGGACTCAAACTCACAAGTTGTGAAATCTCGAACGGAGCCCAAACCAAGAGTTGCTTAACTCACTGAGCCACCAGGTGCCCCTATCCATCTCTATCCTAAGGTATGTGTTATAGAAATGCAATGCCATTATCCCTAATTCCAACCCTAAAGGAGAGGCATTCATCTGTTTGGCTCCATATGGTTCTATCAGTAATAAATGTTTTTAAGTTCCTCTTTAACTGATTTCCAGGTTAGGGCCATATATGATAATAGTATACAAATTTACATATTCAAACAAGCATTATCCATTTTGAAACAGAGACTGTGAAATGCTACACATTTTCTTACCATGCTATTCATTCATAGGACGGCTGGAGGAATGCTGCATTAGAAGCCAGGCGACAGGGCTCCTAGATGTGAGTCCACTACTGATTATAATGTGTGTTGTTGATCACATCTCTCCCCCTTGCCTGCTCTCAGTTTTTTCATTTCTTTAAAAAAATATTTTTAACACTTACTTATTTTTGAGAGACAGAGAGACAGAGCATGAGAGGGGGAGGGGCAACGAGAGAGGGAGACCCAGAATCCCAAGCAGGCTCCAGGCTCTGAGCTGTCAGCACAGAGCCCGCCGTGGGGCTCGAATCCACAAACTGCGAGATCATGACCTGAGCCAAAGTCAGACGCTTAACTGACTGAGCCACCCAGGAAAAACATTTTCATTTCCAATGTGAGAGGGCTGATGTTGTCTCCAATGCTGCTGGCTCTAAAAATATACAGTGCTGCAGCTTCTATGTCCCAAACCTTAGAGGACTTTTGGAAATTGCCTTCTGTCCCTTATGATATGTTCTTTAGAATTTTTTTTAGTGCTTGCAACTTTATTTTTTATTCCATTGAAAGGAAATTTGATTGGCAAAGCTAAAGATCATTAAGAGCTGAGTTCAGGGATTCAAGGGCTTGATCGAGCTGGTTATGAGCACTGTAGGTCAAAAATGAATGGTGACCATAAACCAGGAAGATTGGTTTTTCTCAATGTGTCATGTAAACTGACTTTGAGAGTCTAACCCAAATACTAGTTCCAAACAGAATTTGAGTACAGACAGCTTTAAGAGGACTGTTTTGAAAGGAAAATACTCTTCTTTTGGCCAAACATGTTGTCATATGTTGAGCCAAAGTCAAAATAGTCTCATCAGGTTTTAGGACTTGTAAAAGTATAGTTTGAACGTATCAAGCCAGAAATGCTTTTTATTACATAAAGTTACAAAACAATTGTGGTGTAAAGTACTATCATACCTCTTTATTATATCCATTTATATGCATTAACTATTTATTATACTCTTAACTATCTATGAAATTATTTATTTATAATTATTTATTATAATAGTTACCCAGGTTGTAGAGAGGTTGTTTTTGTCTTATGTTCAATAATAATAATAATAATTATTATTGATAATAACAGTAGCTAACATGTATCTAATATGCCTATCTTCTGTATTTCCCCAACTCTAGGGGAGTTAAGAAGCAGATGAAGGAAGTGTATGGTTTCTGAGTGGCCAAGTAACTTGTCCAGGATCACAAAACTAGTAATTGGCTCAACAAGGTTGGACAGTTCCTCGGCCCACAAAGTATGATTCCATGGCATATTGTTATACATTTAGAAATTCAATTATTGATGAAAAACTATGGTATTTTTTCTTTTTTAACATTTTGATTTATTATTGAGAGACAGGAAATGAGCATGGGGAAGCAGAGAGAGGGGGAGACACAGGATCTGAAGCAGCCTCCATGCTTTGAACTGTCACCACAGAGCCTGGCTGGGGACTCAAACTCACAAACCATGAGCTCATGACCTGAGCTGAAGTTGGACTGAGCCACCCAGGCACCCCTGGTATGTTTTTTCTTAATTGCACTTTGCCACAATCTTAGAGTTGCTTCAAAATGTAGAGTCTGAGGTAAACCCTTGGGTACAGGCTCCTTATTGGGGGATAACATTCAAAGAAATGGGAGTGAGGAAGTGGAGAGGGCGGGGCGGGGAGAGAGGATTACCCAGGTCAGGTCGCAGCTGCAGACAATCAGGGCGGAGCTGTGTGGGTCTCTGCAGAGGCACACATAGTGCAGCCAGCGGCTACCCACCTGCTCTGGGACGCCCGAGCAGCCACCCACCACACAACATGTTTCCATTGGCTGAGGGTTGCCCTTGGTGGCAGTAGCTCTCTCATTGTCCAATGTCCCTTTGTGCACTGGCTGAGTAGGATGCTTATGGGAGAAAATTCTAGAGCGGAATGCAGATGTGGGCAAGCTCATCCTGGAAGTGGAAAGGACAGAACAAGGTGAACTTGTGCTCCTAAGGGATTGTTCCACCCCCCAGAGCATCTGCTCCAATCTCCATGGTGTTCATGCTACTGAAATTCCCTTCCTCTCACCCTTAAATGCCCTCCTTCTTTTTGCCATTGATTTCACTCATCCTTTAAGGTGCAGGCAGGCATCACATCCTTTGTGACGGCTCTCTGGCCTTGGGAGGTTCTCTCTTTGACTTCCTACTACAGTTTAGTGATAAGACCACCAGGTATTCTATTGATGTCTTGACAATACCTTCAACCCTTAAACAACACAAGTTTTAGGGGATCTGACTTGCTATGTTGTTGAAAATCTGCGTATAACTTCTCCCCCAGAAAGTAACTACCAATAGCCTACTGTTGCCTGGAAGACTTACCAATAACATACACAGTTGATTAACATGTATTTTGTACATTATATGGATTACATACCGTATTCCTACCATGTAGTAAGCTAAAGAAAAAAAATGCTGTGAAGAAAATCATAAATAAGAGGAAATACACTTATAGTACTTATTATATTTATTGGAAACATCTATATATAAGTGGACCTTCACAGTTCAACCCAGTGTTGTTCAAGAGTCAACTGTATTTGCTTATGGGCCCATCCCCCTCACTAAGTCCAAATTCCATAGGGCAGGGGCTACACTAGTTATTTCTCTGCCCATAGCACAGAGCCAGGATGGTGGTAGATCCTCTCCACACTTTTATTAATGAAATAAAGGAGTGAACAAATACCCATGTTTCATGCTTTCATATATTTCAATCCTGACCTCTTTTGCCTTCACCTTCCCAGACTAAGATAGCAGAGTACTATTCCTTCTACCATTTTTGGTGCCTTTCCCTGGACCTTCTCCAGATACCTTTGATCTTTTGATATGGCTTCCAGAACTGCTGAGAGTGTTCCCAGTGACAAGGTGCCACAGTTGTACGTATCGAGGTAGTCCTGGCATCTGTTTCCCTGTGTCTCAACCCCGCGGCAGAAACTTCTAGCTCATTGCTGGCAATCGTTTTGATGGCCTGCATTCCAGTGATTCATGGACAGCCCTCTCTTCCCTAATGGTCTGCGGACGCCTGAGGGGAAGGCGACTGTCATATTCATCTTCCGATTCCCACTGGGGAGAGAAGGTGACAAACTGATGGTCAAGGACAGCCACCTTCTATGACAGTAACAACAAGAAGGATAACAGTGATTAAGCATTTACCATGGCCCTGTCTCTCTGATTACTCTGCATACATTACATCATTTTCTCACTAGAACTTTTTAGGTGGTCTGATTATTACCCCCATTTCATGGGCAAGGAAACGAGGCTCAGATAGATGAAAGGACTTGCCCGTGATGATGCATGTAGCAAGTGACTGAGTCAGGATTGAGCTCTGGTCTCCCGGACCCTCACTAGAAACCTGCGCAATTAGCACATATTGCATGGTCTGCTGAGGCTCTCCTGAAAGATGGAAAGATGAAAGAGAGCATAGAGATCACCAAGAAAAATCAGGGAAGGTTTTTGTTTGCTTGTTTATTTGTTTAGATCGGTGGTTTTCACCACTGGGGTGAGTTTACCCTTCAGGAGGACATCTGACAATGTCTGGACACATTTTTGGTTGTCATAGCAAAAGCGGGGGAGGGGTGCTGCCGGCATCTAGTGGGAGGAGGTCAGAGATGTGGCGAAATGTTCTGCATTGCACAGCAGAGAATTACCTGGTCCAAACTGTCCACAGCACTGAGGTTGAGAAGCCTTGGTTTACATGGAGAAACTGAGGAGGGAGAAAGGAGGAAGTAGGTCTAACACAACACTCACAGTGCAGACTGGAATGAGCCCACTACATTTCTTAATGTACTGTGCACTTAACCATGCTGGTTCAGGCAGACCTATGACCGTGACTGCTTGATCAAGTGCTTTGTAAACAATAACGTTCCCACAAAGGTTAGGTTCTGGTCATCAGCATCTCCTCACAGCTAAGGACACTAGAACTGACTTCTCAAGACTCCTTTGGATCTTGCCTCCATCTGCTCACATTTTCAGCCTCCTCCTTCTGCAGCAGAACCCTGAGCCCTCCTTCCTTGGCCATCCTGACCCACTACCCCTGAGTACAGAGAATTTTACCACCTTATTTTGTCTCTTCCTTCATGATTTTTTCAAATGTTGATTTTACTTTTGAGAGAGAAAGACAGAGTGGGATTGGGAGAGGGGCAGAGAGAGAGAGAGGGAGAGAGAGAGAGAGAGAGAGAGGGAGGGAGGGAGATACAGAATAGGAAGCAGGCTCTAGGCCCTGAGCTGTCAGCAGAGAGCTTGAAACGAGGCTCGAACTCACGAACCATGACATCATCACGTGAGCTAAAGTCGGATGTTTAATGTACTGAGCCACCCAGGCACCCCAACCTTTGTGATATTTAATAAGGAGTGGCCTGTTTAGCTGGTATGGTCCTCCAAGCTAATGCATTCAGGGATGTTCTTGTCCTTCTGGGCCTAGTACCTGGGTTGGTTTCATTCAAAATATAGGATTTATCAGCTTGAGTCATATGTATGATCTACTCAGAGAAAGGATTTCTTTCTGAACATCTTGTTGTTGGCTTCTCCAAATGATTCTGGTGTCTGACAAGACCTCCCATCTCCAGAACACATGCAGGTCTTCTGTTTACCTGCTCCAGCCTGGTCCTTAATGTTGGTATCTCACGTAGTTCTGACCCCTAAAGGATTATACATCTTGGCCCCAACTCTCATTGCAACTGCTGCTGGTCTTGGTGGCCGACTGTGGACATGATACCTTGGGTGGGACTCCATTCTTCCTCAGACCCAATTTCCTTCTTGAACCCCCTGGATAGAGAGATTGGACATATCTTTCAGTGAGGTTGTGGAAGGCCAAGTGTCCAGTTTGCAGCCAACTTTAGAGAACACCGCTCAGTATTCTGGGTCCCTTTGAAATTTATAATAGATGTTTCATCCATGAATTCCTCTCAATCTTTTTGAATCTTTTAAATTTCTATGTTCAGCCTGAAATGGATTATAATCAATCAAACAAGCTAGCAAGCAATCAATAATCCAAAGAAGTAAATAAATAAGAATTCAGCAATTTATTAGCTGATATGTGAAACAACAGTGCCAAAGTAAATGTTCCAGAGTTGCAACAAATAGGAACATCTCCAATTATTGCTCCATTCTCTATGTAAAGTAGGAGAGGTGTTGTGTATGATTGTTGAGGGAAACTTAGGCAAGAGAAATGTAGCTTAAATTAGATCACCTTATAGCTTATAGCCCACTGATAGATGCCTGAAGCATGCATGTGACTTTCCTCAAGCAATTAATGGCTGCCATACTTCCTTAATGTTTTTGTTTTAGTAAAGGCTAAAGTAACTGTATCATAACAGCAGTTAGTCCCTCAAGGGCCTGAAAGCCTTGCTTTCAAATTCCTTAGAGACTTAAGGTCTCCCTAATCCTCACTCACTTAACACTATTTTATTTGTCACTCTTCACAAGCCCAATGCAGTTCTTCCTGCCCATAGGTTTTGTCCCTGTGCTTTAATAAAATTACCTTTGTGCACCAAAGACATCTCAAGAATTCATTTTTAGCCATTTGCTCAAGAACCCCTTCATTTTGGCACCCATAATGGGGCATTGAGTCCTTTCATCTGGACTGTAATCCTTGGTGCAAACCTGATGAGTACTTTCTCTTTTTTCCTTTACTGTCATTTCAGGGGCTTTTCAAGGAGTATAATATTATCGAGACACTTTCATGTTGATTGTTCTGGTCATAATCCTCTAGCTTGTGGCTACTGTATTGGGAAGAGAAAGCTTGCCTTTTGGATGGAAATTAAGTTAGTACCGTGTGGCCGGCATGCTATTAAGACCCAGAAACTCGATGCCTTCTCTTTACTCCTGTCCTTATACAAAGTTGTCTGTGCTGGGCAGGGGACATCGTCTAAGTGACTAGCATTACTGCCAATCTTAAGACTCCAATGTGAGGTTTCCTCCTCATTGGTCTAACGTGATCCTCTCCATATCTCTGGTCTAACTGCTTCTGGCTGAGGGACCGCCACTGGGAGCCAGCTGAAACTAGTACCTACCTGAATTAAAACCCTACCGAGGATTCTTTTCTAGGGAACATGGCTGTAAAGATTATATGTGTTGGAATGTCGCTTAGATCGTGATGGATTTCTATCTTTACTGTTTTCTGTCAATGTTCTCTGCCTACTATTAAATTACAGAATTGGGTAATTCCCTCTTGTAAAACTTTTCTAGTATTTTCCATGGGTTCAAAATGGCACAGCCTTCAAGGAAACTAAAGCATGACTTTAATGGCTTGCTCCTCAAGACAAGGTCAACTAAGGCATGGCCTTTTACAGCATGGTGTTCAAGACATAGCACAGGATTTTTGTCTATCCACCAGGCTCC
Source organism: Suricata suricatta (assembly GCF_006229205.1). NCBI lineage: Eukaryota > Metazoa > Chordata > Mammalia > Carnivora > Herpestidae > Suricata > Suricata suricatta. Next base: position 141,686,812 of record NC_043702.1, read on the forward strand.
CATTTGTAGCCCAGGATGCAACGGGGGAGCGAAGGGATGCTAGCACCCCTTTCCAAGGGGCCCCTAGCAGTTGGTTGGTGATGATAGTGATTTTGTTTGAGGGACGCCTCTGGTCATTTTGACACCAGGAACCTCTGATATGTCCTGTGTGGGATGTGGCCAGGGGTCAGGGAGATTTTTGGTAATGGACCTTCTCTACTTTTCTAAGAACATAGGATCTACTTTAGTTTCCAAGGAATCTCCCTCAGGGTGCCTTTTAACTCACTGGAATCAATTTGGATTGCAAAATTTAGGATAGGACTGATCTACTATAATACTGCATGGCCTTAACAGGATCTATCAGTTAGATCTCTTTTACAAGAAACAGGGCAAATGTCCTGAGGTGCTCTATGTCCAGACTTTCATGGCCCTCAATCAGCATCCAGATCTGAAGACCTCTTGCAGAGTGCATTTGGCTACTAACTAGGTTGATCAACTCTCTCCTGATATATTGGATGATTTTCTAAACAGGCCTTCCTCCAGGTTGTTGGAGAAAACACAGCCCATCCCTAATGAAGGAGATGCTGACACTTTCCTCTCACTGTTCCTCCATCCTCAGATTACTCTAGCTATATGTGGGGGTTTCTCCCTCATTCATTTCCTGGGTTAATGACTATGATAATTGGAGCCAATTGTCTCTGGTTAGTCTATCTAGGAAGGGGACTTTAAGGAATATTCCCAAGCAGCGGCTGAAACTCCTTTCTTTCAGGGAATTTCGCTGTCTTCTGTGCCCACATGGATGGCCTATTTTAAGTTATTAGCGGGAAAAAAATCTGCTTCTGCTCATCTGTCCAAGCTGACAGGCTTTAGGACTGGGAGATCTCCTTCTCTGTCCTCTGGGCTTTTATCCACCTCCAGCCTTCCTGGTTGCACCTCACCTCTTCTGCCTGCCCCTACCCCTCCTCCTGTTTCTGCACCACCTCAGATGCAACCTCCAATAGCCAGCTGCTGTACCGTCTGGGTGCCTCGGGGACCACCAACTCCTCTTTCTACCCTCACTGTTAAGGAGTGAAGACTTACACTGGACTTACACTGCACATTTCAGACGTCCTCACCAGTGTCCCAGGTAAAAATTGACAATGGCAAACAAATTGCTTGACTTTTAAGTGGAACATATTTTGTATTTGAACTAATTTAAGTTTGTTGGTTTCATTAAGATAGACATGTCTTTAGAGTTGTCAGCATTAAATATATAAAACTTTTTTTTACCTAGGTTTACTGAAGGTCAAATGAGCTCATTTTATCTCTGTTGCAATTTGTCAACAAAATGATGGCTTAAAATGATGGCTAATTCTGTCTCACAAGTTTCCATGAGTAATTGTTAAGATAGCTTTCAAAGTCTTTGGTAATCAGAAGCTTTAAAGTTTTGCTTGGATGATAAACTAGATTGAATTCAATGGACTACTAGGTCTTTTCCAAATATGATTAAATACTAAGGCATTAATTACTAAACAGAAGTTTGTGCTTTTGTCTTATTGCAGAGAAACTAAGGATATTTGGGTTTTTTGGAAAACCTACATGGTACTTAGTGATTTATAAATTTGCCACCTAAAGAATTCTGGTGTAACAGTGCACAATTGGTTACTACTTATTTTTCACTGGAGAGTAAGGTTTCTAAGAGTTAAAATTCTGCTAAATATAATTAAGACTGATGGAAATAAGGAAAACAACTTTTCCTTTAAAAATGTTTTAATATGTTTTGGTATAAGGTCATCACTTGATATTCTGACTATTGGAGTGTTATGTGTCACAGAAATAAATGAATTTCCTTGTCAATTGCATCATAATGAACTTTCATATCAGATTGCTAACCATGTCCATTTTTAAGTCTTTTGTTATTTATAGTCATTGTTCTGATGCTCTTACAAAGCATGTTTCATCTTCAAGGAGATTTATAAAAAGGACTTTTAGGACAAATACTGGTATTTGACATCGTTAAGATTACAGAACAAATTTCCAGAACTAAAAAGCTATATTCAAACTGAACAAGAATTAGTAACAGGGGACTAACTAAATGGAGGACGATTATAGACTTTGTAACTCTTGTTGGAAATATTACTGATTCTCTAATGTTTGTTCTTCCAGATTAAGGAAACTTTCTCTTAATTAATATATCTATGATATTCAGAAATGTGATAAAGTAGTCATTTGTAAATAACTGAGGCATTTAACTTTTCTCTCTACCTGAACCCTCTGAAATTCAAAAGCTCTCAGTAAATATTCTTTCTTTCATGACAATTATAGTTATTTGCATAAGTTCAATAAGAATCTGTTCTTGTAACAGGTCACCACTGGAAATACTGGTTATTTTACCAAGGCTTTGACTGGAATGTCATATTTGAGAATGACATGCATAGCCTCAGATATGACCAAACAGTTTTAAGAAACTTGGGTTGACTTCCTGAAACATGGAGCCATAGAGCCTCTTGGAAATGTTGGCCAGGTACCTTGCTCACAGAGGTCCCAGTAGCCTTACCAGGTGAGTAAAGAAGGTCACTTCCTGGCAGGTGCAGGAACCTCAGGATATCTTTGGGGCCTCCTGAAGAGGCATTCGCCTAAATCTACAGGTATTGCTGGCAAGTCAAATGGAAAGTACCTGGCATGGCTTCTGGCCTGGAGAGGCTACAGAAGTTCAATCTAGAGATTCCTGATAAAAAGTTCCAGCAAAGCAAAATTTAAAAGATCTATATGACCAGTCTCTGTTCTTGTTGAGTTTAGGTAATAAATCATTAGGCTGAGTTTGTTAACACTGGACTTGCTCTGCAAATGAATTAGTCTTCATTTAGCTATCTCTGGAAATGACAGTATTAGAAAAACGATGTTTCAGTAACACACCTTAATGGATGTTAAATTCCAGTTCTGATCGTCTTTAAATATTTGTTGTTTGCCTACACTAGACAATTTAGGTGAACTCCAGAGAAATTATCATAAAACTAATGTAAGACAATCTTTGTGCCTGTTGCTCTATGGGCTATTCAAAAGGATCACTGCAGATGTTTGACTTACAAACCAAAATTTTTTAAAAATCTGATTCCAGCTGTCTGTTCCTATTCTACCTGAGGACGCTTCAAGCCTGACATCTGAAATCTTCTTACTGGCAGCACTGACAGACACTGGGTTTGTAATTTGCTCTAACCACTAACCTGTATTTTTCTTGTTTCTACAAAAGTGTCTCTTATCAATTATCTGATTGTTTACTAAACAAAACAGAGTCTATATGATGGTTAACACCAACGGCTACAAAATCAAGGCCTTAAATGACTCTCAAAATAACATTACCTTATTAAACACTAATATAGCTCAAATGCATTAAACAGTTCTACAAAATAAAATGGTATTAGATGTTCTAACTGCTACACTAGGTGGAATTTATGCCCTCATAAAAACAGAATGCTGTGTAAACGTTCCATATTACCACAAAAATATTTCTGACCTTCTAACTGACAAATAGTCAAATTGGTACTTTAAATGAGCCCTCTCTTTCCTTTAATAATTGGATAAACTCCTGGACTAAAGGAGGATTTTTGTCAACAATCAATAGAGTCCTATTAGGGCTTCTTTCCTTTGTTATTTTAATCCTGTTTTGGTGTTTTCTCCCATATCCCTCCACCTGGTGCCAAGACTCCTTCACTGTCACAACTTCACGCCAACAGATGATCCTTTCTGCTCAAGGAGACTCCCATGTGTTATCAACTCTAGATATAGCTGCCTTAGCCTTTCCTAACTCCTATTAAATCCTCAACTGTCCAACCCTGACCCATCCATAGGGACATCTCTATGCCCTTATTCTGCAGGAAGAAGCTACAGAAGATGAAACCTTCTGCCTTCAACAACCTTAAAGATTTAAAGGTCTAAATTGTTCGGAGGTAGGAGGGATGATGAGGGAACAAAGGGAAGAGAAATGCAGCTTAATTTAAATCTCCTTACAGCTTGCAGTCCTCTGATAGGCACCTGAAACTTGCAGACCGTGACCTTTCTCAAGCAACTCAGGGCTGCCTTACTTCTTTAATATTTTTGTTTTATTAAAGACTAAAAGTAACTTTTTCTTAACAACAGTTAGTTCCTTGAGGTCCTGAAAGCCTTGCTTTCAAATTCCTTAGAGGCTTACGCTGTCCCTAACCCCCACTAGCTTAACAATATATATCCAGTCACTCCTCACGACTGCAGTGTAGCTCTTTCTACCCACAGAGCCTATCCCCCTGCTTTAATAAAGTCCCCTTTGTGCACCAAAGACATCTCAAGAATTCTTTCTTAGCCATTTGCTCAAGAACCCCATCACGATGAGGGGACAAGGGCAGGATGTACATATTTCATATCATTCCTTTCTCTGTTTTCCTTTCTCCTCCAAAACTCCCCCCACAGAAGATAGGTAAATACACAGGATAGAATGTTCTGGCCTCAAAAAATCAGGCAGGCTTGAGGAAAACTAAGGTTTGTCATTTTCCATTTTGTATCTGGTATCATCATTCAAACCACCGCATTGATTTTTAGTAGCAAAACCTGCTACTTCAAGATCCCAGACAAACTACAAAGTATACAAGTTAGATTGGCTGGTCATTCCATCACCCTGAATTTGTGTCCCATCTGTTTTTTTCTCTGTTCAACATCACAGAAGCAAACACATTTGAGCCCCAAGGGTAACCCTGCTTCTGCAGTTGATCATCGTGGTGATCAGAAGAGAGAGAGTCCCCTTCAACTGCAGAGACCCCAGTTTCCTTCTTTTCAAGGCACCCAGGGAAGTTTGAAACATCTTGGCAAATGCTTACTGGAGTTTGATTTGCAACTAGAACCAAAGACAAACCAGAGTCCACCATAGCTTAACTCTATAGTGAAGCTATATTCCAAGGTTTGAAACCAATCAAACTGTCCACCTCTTCTGTTCTTGCCATCACGAGATACTACCAAAAAATCCAAGCCCCACCAGTCATTTCCTTTTCACCTTCAGGCTTCTCATTATGAAATGTTGAACATTATTTTTTTCTTACCAATTTGTTCTACCCCTGCTGCCCTTTCCTCTAAATGCCTCCTGGAACCCCAATGTCAAGGTAAACCAACTTCTCTATATATAGAGAAGTCTCTATATATATCTGCAAGTCTCTCCAGTCCACTCCCTTTCTCCCTGGCTCTGGCTAGATCCTGCTATCACTCGGGAATGCTGCAGTCTAGTGTAGGTGTGGAGAGCTCAGATTCTGATTTCAAGTTCCAGCTCTGCCGTTCACCAGATGCATCACCTTGGGCAAGGTGCCACAATTTCCTTAGCCTGAGTTTCTACATCCCTAACACATAGGGAAAACTCCTTCAGGATTATTACAAGGATTAAATGAGTATATGCATGGAGTATGCAGAACAGTGCCTAGTGTGTTGGAAGACTTTTAAAACAATAGTATTTAGTCAGCCCAGCAATGACCGCTTGCATCCTATGCCCTTCAATATTTATTTTGTTGGAGGTTTTCAATATCCTTTCAGTGATGCATTTCTTTCTTCAAGCCATTATCCTTCACTATTACCTAAGAAAAATAGACGATAACTACACTTGTCATGATGAACACAGCATAATGTAGACAATTGTCAAATTACTATGTTGTGTGCCTGAAACTAATATCACATTATATTCCAACTATACTTCAATACAAGAAAAAAAATTAAAATTAAAAATTCCTCTTGCTATGAGACTCATTGAAAGATGGATCAGTCTTTACCTTCTTATCCTTGCCATAACCTCACATTTATTCAGGATCTGGGCATCACCTCCCAGCACTTCAGTTTCAAGCCCCACCTTCATACTGTGTGACATCTGTGATGGGCCTACGGGTCATGCTCCTGAAAAACCACAACAATGTATCGGCTCATTTCCTCAACACCAACACCTCAGCTCTGCCAGCTGACACTGCTGGACGTAAGGACACATCTTGCTGCTGCCCACTTGTGGTGACCGAATGCCCCATTTTACAGCCAAAGAGACAAGTCTCAGCAGCTCAACCTCTTGTTCCAGAGCACACAGCTGGGAAATCATTAAACCCGGATCTCCTGATTTTAAGTTCAGACACTTTGTCCAGCACCGGAGCTGCCTCATAAGACTGTCTGAAGTTTATGCACACTTGTTTGACATTTTAGTGCCCCGAAGAAACATTCAATATCATCTGAATGCTTAAAGATGTTCTTTTCTTCTCTCTGTAAAGTACTCTCTTTTATATAAATAGTTGTCTTTCATTGTCAAATATGCAGTTTTCCCAAGAGATTCTTGTAAGTCTCCTTTCCTAGCCTTTGGCGATATATCTATAGTCTCTGAGCGAAGGGGCCCATTTTATCATGGCAGCAGTAAAGAAGGAAAGGAAAATCTTCTAAGCCCTCAGCCCAACACTGCTGCGACATCAGGAGGTTCACCAGCAGGCTGATTGTCATGCAGGGAACCAAGGGGGCTAATGTCAGCAGAGACAGGGACTGGACATCTGCTGGGATGAGCTTGGGGCTGAGGGCTTGTTGCTGGTTGATGGGTTTTTACTTATTTTCTCTTTGACGGTAGGAGGATGGGGACGGCAGACAGATCACTCAGTAGTCTTGCTGGAGAGGAAGTGGCGTGAGGTGTCTTCCAAGAAGGAATTGAAGAGATCTTCTCAGGCATGGGAAGTGGGTAATGGTTTGTCATGGTCGGTGGAGAACTATGTAACCTTCTGAATAAACATTCATTGGAGGTGATGGTGAGTGTATCAACACTTCTGTTTATGTCTCAAACTCATATCCTCACCTGGAGAGACCAAGCCAGAGTGTTTATTTTGAGAAGACGTCAACTTCTGGAATTGAGGCTCTAACTACCCAATTAAATGAAACCATTTAATCACAATTAATTATGTATTGAAGACTTACTTTGGACATGTACTGGGAAACACTGAACTTAACAGCAACAGCGACAATAAGAAAGCGAGAACAAAATAGCTTCTGCCCTTAAGGCATTTACGATTTACTCTTAGAGAGGAACAGAGCAGCAAAGAGCAATGATGGTTTTACTTAACCTTTACGTTGGTCCTGGGGGCGCCTACATGAGATAAAATTTAAACACCCCTCTTCTTGGCCGTTTCATCTTATGACTTTTTTTTTTTTTACTTCAGAGATGGGAGTCTTTGAGAATACGTATAATTTTTCATCCTTTTAGGTCAGATGATCAACACTATTCTAGTTTATGTCTTGAAGATATACATCAGACACATTTTCAGTACTCTTATTATAAGGGGAAGAAAAGAACTGATAGAAAATTACATATTGAGTAGGTTTTTATTTATTTATTTATTTTAATTAATATTTTTAACTTTTTTTTTAAAGAGAGAGAGAGAGAGAGCACATGAACAGGGGAGGGGCAGAGAGAGACAAGGAGACAGAGAATCAGAAGCAGGCTCCTAGCTCTGAGTTGTCAACCCAAAGCCTGATGTTGGGCTTGAACTCATGAACCTGAGATTATGACCTGAGCTGAAGTCAGATAAGAGTACGTATGTAATTATTGTTATCAATCATACTGAAAACTGAGATTCATAGGAGAACTAGGTAAGCACTTAGGGCTTTGAAAAAGTTTCCATTTAAGATCCACAGGGTAAGTGGTGGAGAGGCAGATTTATTCGGTAGTAAGACAGTTTCACCATGCCCAAAATTTGGAAACAGCGAAAGGCTCATCACTAAAAGTATTCATGGAAGAACTAGAAATATGCTGTCAGGGATGATGAGGGTGAAGGCCTTTTTTGGGACAGGAGTGTTGATTACTTGCCTGTGAGCACCTTCTTACATCTTATGATCTCTGATTGCAGTCAAAGGTCCCCAAATAATAATTCGTACTTAGATTCTTAGACTTCACCCCTTTCCTCCTCTCTAGTCACGGTTCTGAACACCTCCACAGGAGTAGATGCAGGCTACAGAGGAAAGAAATATTATTTTGCAGCAACTGGTGCTCCATCAAAACAGAGGCCTTGTGAAATGACGGCAGACATCAGTAATTGCCAAAGCGCTAGCCTTATTTATAGGTTTGAGGGAAAGATAAATACTGTACACACACATTCTAATTAAGGCCAAGAGTTCCCAGCATGCATAGCTCTGCATCTCATTCTCCCTGTCACTGCTGCCACGGCTCTCATATTTTCTGTGGTTTCTCCTGGTTATTAGTAATGCTGTGCTGACTAAAATGGATGGAGTCCCAAGTGAGCTGCAGGGCACGGGGATTTGATCTTCCACATAGCTGGAACCTTGATTCAGAAGTACCACAGCTGCATTTGCCCTTGTCTTCAGTGGCCAACTACTGCATCTGGAGCAAGGATGGTCGTGTGAGATTTAGAGTTAGTTGTGAAGGGACCCCAGCTCCACCAAGGTACAATGGTGGAGGGTAGGAGTGAAGCAGTCCCTAGAATTGCTCCCTTCTCAATTCCACTCATGTGAACTAGGCATCTGTTGGGTTGGGAGGAGAAAGATGGTCTGTTTCCATCAGGCACATTTCTAAGACAGATTTCTTAATGGCATGAAGCTAATGCTCTTTTTATAGTCTCCTCTACCTATTACATAATGAAAAAAATTGAGCACGTGCCATGAACATATGACTAATGACCCTAAAAGAAAGTCCAATCTTAGCTCTGATCTTTGGGGGATGAGAACATCATAATCTAATGTGACTAATCATGTCAAAGGCACAATCGATAAGCATACACTGATTTCACGGTATAATTAAGTCTCCGACAAGTTCATTTATAGACCAAATCAATCAAGAGTAGTCAGTCTGACCAAGAATTCACAAGTGTCATTGATGAAAAAAATTAAGATTTATTTTGCAAAATATTAATGTCTTATTATTTTAAAAAACTGCCTGTTCATTCCTTAGAACGTCCTCATATAAATACATGGCAGTAAAATTTGTGGTCTTTTCTTGGCAATAGTATGACTTTAATCACTGCAGAAAATATTTCATGAAAGTATTTTCTCCTCCCTCTATCTTTGTGGAAGCCGCATCATTTTACTCTGGAACTATTTTCAGGTCATGCCTGGAACATGTATACATGAGGACTAGGCAGATACTTATTTTGTTGTTGTTGTTGTTGTTGTTGTTGTTGTTGTTCTTGTTTTGTACTTTCCTTTGGCCAAAGCCAAGAATCAAAAAATATAGAAACATAAGAAAACACAAGGATAACCTAGAAATAAAGCATGGTTTTCTCTTCAGGACTTTTGCCTTAAAAGAAAACAGAAACTTGTTTGATTTATTAGCTAACTTTCCTTCTAAAATTTTTGTTAATACATCCACCAGGACAGGATGTCTGCCTGTGTGTATGTATACATATGTGTGTGTGTGTGTGTGCATACATGCCTGTGTGCATGTGTGTTTATGTATGTTCAGGAAGGCTATTGCATAAAAAAAGACTCACTAATTAGGGAGTACTTTTGTTCTCAATGACTATGGCAAATCCAACAGTGTAAATCCCAACCGAACGGAGTGTATTAGAGCTGTAGTGAACCATTTTTCACTCTCCAAGATTCATTTGGATAATTGCAGAAGCTTAGCACCACGTCTTGGGAAGCATCAGCACACAGTGGGGTGGAAGGAGGAGATTGATATTCATATTACTACTATGTGACCAATTATATAACTGACAAAGACCAAGACACTTCATATATTAGGAATCACTTTTTTTACAATGTGAATAATAGTTTCACAATGCAAATAATGCTGTCTCTCAGCATAGCAATTTTTATTCATATTTTATAGGCAAGGTTATTAAGCCTAAAAAATTAAGTAATTTATCCAATATTTTATGATTAGTAAGTCATAATCAGAGATTTATTCAAACCTCTGGAAATCAGGAACGAGAATCTGACTTAATCAGAGAGGACTCAGGACAATTTGGAAAGGTCAGAGCTACAAGGGGTTATGACCAATATTTAGCACAGGGTCTAAAACAGTAGGTGGTCAAAAAACTGTCCAATGAATGACTTGGAAATCCAGGGCAATCAAGCTAGTTATAGCAGAGCATGGGAAAGATATGGTATCAGGGCTAAATCTAGTAGTGCTTAGCTGTTCAACCCGGGGGGGGGTGGGGAGCAGTAGTCAGAAAATGATGATTTGATTCTGCAGACAGGGTGAGAGGTATGAAAAAACCGTCAAGAAATGAAATAAGCTAGTAATTGAGCTTTAAATACATATGATTCCACTCAGAGTCAACTGCCATTTATTGAGTAGTATGCTAGATTCTTATTCTTCTATGCAGTTTTCATGTTGTCTTATTTCACCTTTACCACAATCATTTTTCACAGGGGAGGAAACAGTTTCCTGAAAGGGTGACTTTTCCAACGTCACAGACTAATATATGATGAAGTCAGTGTTTGAACTCTTAAGTCTTCTGACTCACTCTAACATTATTAACATAATGAGCATCTCTATTTTCAGTAGGCATCTGTCACCAACATTTAGCAGCTCTTGGCTTCTAGGACAGTACTCCATGCTTATTTCACTTGTATTTCATCAACAACTCCTTGTCATTCCACTCACTTTTGAACACTGGAGTGTCCATAGTTTAGGCTTGTACCTTCTCTGTTTTCTATATACACTTATTTTCTTGATGTACTTACTAGTCTAATGGCTTCCATTGCCTTTGTGACAACTCCAAAATTTAGATCTCTAGTTCAGAACTTTCTTGTGAGCTTGCTCTATAGCTCTACTTCAATGACCAAATCAGCATCTCACATTTTAGCTTGTCAGTACTGCATGACTGATATGCCCCAGAATTTGGTCTCACTTGCTCTATCATCCATCTCTGTTTAGAGCAACACTACCTTTCCAGTTGCTCAGCACCCCCCAACCACAGAATGGTCTTTAATGCTCTCTCCAATGTATCAGCAAGCCATGTTGGCTGTGTCTTCAGAAAATGACTAGGATCTGACTATATCTTCTGATGGTTATCTGTTTGGCCCATTCACTGCTAACTCTTTTGGAATATTGAAGGAACCTTTCCTGGTTGAATTTGTCCACCTTCAGCCTGTTCTGCATATAGCAGCCACCTAATCTTACAAAAGCTAAGTCAAATCATGGCCCTCCAGCTCACAACCAATTCACTCAGAACATAATCCAGTGTCTTTACTCTGGTTTACAAGGTTCTACATGATCTGATGCCATTAAACACAAACTTCCACCTTAAAGATTTTGTCCATCCTATTCCCTCTGCCGGGAACATACTTCCCTAGATATCTGCATCATGCATTCCTTTACCGTTTTTAGGTCATTCTTATCCATGCTAAATTTACATCATTTCCACACATACAACTCCCCATCTCCTTCCTCTATTTTCCTGTACAGCATCTATCATGTCCAGCATTTAACTCACATACCTTTTTAATTGTCTCTCTCTCTCTATGAAAATGAGCACCATGAATGAAGACAAGTAATTTTGCTAGTTTGTTTGCCACTGCATCTCCAGGAAAGGAGATGGCAAAAAGGAGAAATGGCCTGGCACAGGAGAAGTAAAATATAATACATACTGACTGAATGAACGAGAGGGAGGAGCCATAACAATTCAGCACACCAGGAAGGGGCGTGAAACACTATGTAGCCCTGATGAACAGGCAGCAGCCTGAGCAGGTTCAGTGAGCTGTGAGAAGTCTATGTACCAGTCTAGAACCTAACATATCCATTTTTCAGAAAATTGCTCCCAGTATCCTAACATGATGTTCTTATGCCTCAGGAGAAAATACATTAACTCTCAGAAACCTGATAGATCATGAACCATGAAAGCACTTGTAAACAGTTGTGTAAGTATAGGACATAAGTCTTGATTCTATTTCTTTTGTGAAAGTGCACGATTGCAAAACAGTAGTGGAAAATAGAAAAAAAAAACTTTGAGTGTCTTTTCATGGAAACCCCCATTACTATCTTGCCTCCACCCACACAATGCTATCCCATTAAGGCATTGTCCATTTTTTGGTAGACAGCACAGCCTAGTAAAAAGCATGGACACTGGAATCAGAGAAGCTTGACTTCACACTGTGATTATCCTACTTGCTAATCCTGGTCAATTTTCTTGATTTTTCTGGGCTTTAATGTTTATTTATAGAATAGACAAGATACTCATTATAAGGTGATTATGAAGATCAAATGATACATAATATATGTTATACATGATATATAATTATATGATATATATAACTATTGATATTATATGATACATATTATTGACAGTATATATCATATATAGCACTAGAAGCATCTTTTGCTCTAATATTTGGTTTTTGTCTCCAGTTCTTACAGAGTTCCAATATCCACTGGAATTTCCTGGGTGATAACAGTGTCTTTAGTTCTAATCAGGTGACTCTTGGTGGGCTCCTGGATGGCTCACGAATGGGGGTTTGTCACCAAAAAAATTGAACCAAGATTGGAAGCTTCTCCACTCCAGAGAGGAGGCAGGGGCTGAAATTGGAGTTAATGGTCAATCATATCTACATGATAAAGTCTCCATAAGCATCTAAATAGTAAGAGCACCTGGGGGGCTCATTTGGTTGAGTTTCTGATTCTTGATTTCTGCTCAGGTCATGATCCCACTGACATGGGATTGAGCCCCGCATTGGCCTTTGCACTGAGCATGGAGGCTGCTTGAGATTTTTCTCTCTCTCCCTCTGCCCCTCTCTGTCCCTGCCCTCTCTTTCTAAATAATAATTTAAAAAATCCAAACAGTATAAGATTCAGAGAGCTTCTGGGAAGGTGAACACTGGAGGTGTTGGAAGAGGCATATGCCCAGGAATCTCATGGATGTTTCACACCCTTTGCCACAGAACTTGCCCTCTGCATCTTCCCATCTGGGCATTTATCTGTATCTGTTATCATATCTGTCTATAATAAACTGGTTGGGTCACCTGGGGGTCTCAGTTGGTAAGTGTAGGACTTTTGGTTTTGGCTTAGGTCATGATCTCAGGTTTGTGCGTTTGAGCCCCATGTTGGGCTCTGGGCTGGAAGTGAAGAGCCTGCTTGGGATTCTTTCTCTCTCTCTCTGCCCCTTCCCTACTTGCTCTGCCTCTCTCTCAATATAAATAAATAAACTTAAAAAGTAAGAAAATAAATATGAACAATAATTAAACTGTTTTTTAAAATTCTGTGAGCCACTATAGTAAATTAATTGAACCTGAAAAGGAGGGTCATGGGAACCTCCAATTTATAGCTGATAGGCCAGAAGCACAGATGACAAGCTGGACTTACAATTGACATCTGAAATCTTGTGGGGAATCTTATGGGATTGAGCCTTCAACCTCTCGGATCTGATGCTATTTTCTGGTAGACAGCGTCAGAATGGAGTTAAATTGTAAAACATCTGGCTAGCATTGCAGAATTGTTTACTGTGGGGAAAGACCCCAGCAAACTGGGAGCAGAAGCGTTGTGAATGTGCTAATAGTGTGAAAGTAAAGGTGGAATAAAGTGTAGGTTTTCTACACAAGTGCCCACCAAATATATAATTACATATAATATTTATATATCATATAATATATATTGATTATACATTATAAATTGTTACATAAATATATTGTTATATATGAAAACATTATGATATATATTATACATTTATAAAAACATATAATGTAAACATAAGTGTAAATATATGGCATACATATACTATGCATATAATAATATGTATTTGGTTGGCACTTGATGTTACTTAAAATGTTCTAAGGGCACTTCGGTGGCTCAGTTGGTTAAGCTTCTGACTCTTGATTTTGGTTCAAATCATGATCTCACGGGTCATGAGTTCGAGACCTACATCAGGCTCTGCACTCACACCATGGAGCCTGCTGTGGAGCCTCTGTTTCCCTCTCTCTGTCTCTCTCTGTCTCTCTCTGTCTCTCTCTCTCAAAAATAAATACATGCTACATTTTTTTAATATTTAAGAAAAATAAATAAAATGTTCTAAGTTCTTTGGGTAAGGAAAACTGGTATTGACAGAAAAATGGAGACTAATAGCCTGGTGTTATATCATAAATAAGGGCTACAGCCCCTGGCCTCATCTCTTCCTATATGTATCTACCGAACAAAGGGAGGGGGTCCATGTTCTGAGGAAACATTGGTATATACCATCAGGAACTGTCTTAGAGTATGCTGGAAGGTCTAACACTTTCACTTAAAAAATACGTATTAAAATAATTGCTAATTGTCATCCAGGTTTGGTTGTTGATTTTATAGAATCCAATCAATTTCAGTGACAGCTAAAACAAGTGGGAATCAAGAACCCACCAAGGGTATAGGTTTTGGCAAGTAGTTCTGGTCTGTGACCTGGTGTTATATTCCTGGGCTGGTTGTCCAATCAGAACTGACAACTCTGCGCACAGACGTCCTTTCTGGAAGAAATGTGTAGGAACTGGTTCTCCTCAGCCGTCCTGACTCCAGGAGTGTTGCTGCCTCTGGGATCCATCTGCAGTCCCAGAGCTCTTCAGTAAGAACAATGATTTGTGTGGCCAGCAGAATCTTAAGAAACTTCACTCAAGTCACGATGCCTGTAGGCCCCATGAGAGTAAGCAGTGTGATTTGAAGTCTAACTCAAAGGAACAAAATTTGAAACTTTGTAATAAAAATAATGACTTTTTCCATATCTCATCTTCTTTTAAAATTTCTTCTCAATTTATATCTCTTTCCTCACTGCAAGAGCTAGAAAGCAAACAGTGGGTAGATACTGTGCTCTTATCCATAGGCATGATCTGCTCTATTTTCTTCCCAATTCAGATTCTTCCCATCATTAAAAAAAAAAAAAGTGTTGGTTTATTAAGAAGAGAGGAATAGTGACCCTCTAGGGAGATAACGTACTCTGCAGGAAGTTTGGTGTTTGGGTTCGCATCCAGCTAGCTGATAAGCCAGTGTCTCTAACTCCTTTGCACACGGAATCAGCTGAGAAACTTCAAAACCTCCTGAGGCCGGTGGTGCTCTACCCACCACAGACTGTGATGTGATTGGTCTGGGGTACTGTCTGGACTTCGGAATTTTTAAAAGATCATCAGGTAATTCTAATGTGCAGAGAAGTCTGTGAATCATGGCCCCATGATATGAACGAGCCATTCGTCCCTGGAAAGTCTATCTGAATCAAAGTGTGTCCAATTTCATGGAGCCGGAGATATGCTCAGGCTACATGTTTCCTTGCCAATGGCTGGCCAACATTATATAAGGCCAACATAGCTAATTTTGAAAGACATAGAATTATATTTCTATCTAATAATACTCCAGTAACAAATGTATCTAAATTATGATGGAAAGGGGATTTTTTTAATTATAAAGGAAAAAAGAAAATCCAAATTACATGCAGGCTCTCTGTCAGTAGAAAGTTAACCATTACAGGAGTGCTATCTGAAGGGCAATGAAAGGAAATACAGGCTTCAGCTGATGGTAGATCTCTGCTTCTTGAACTGAATGCATAAAAAATAATTTTGAATATATTCTTTCTAACGCTTATCCCAATAATTAGGAAGAAGTGGTGAAATCAGGAACATCTAGACTTGTATGTGAAAACAGTGATAATTCTATGGCCTAAACTCTTTCTAATTTGGGATTTCCTCACAGGGACTTTCAAGTGGGGATCAAAGGTAGTAAATTTCAAACCGCCCCCTACTCTCTGAACTCCTTGAACAGAAGGTGACCACTCTGCATTGCAGTAGGCTACAGGAAAGGCCATTATTCCTTGGACTTTTAAGCATATGAGAACAAAAAAGAAAAGGGCAGCCTGACCAGAATTAGGTTGAATCCTCATGGGAGTCTGAGCACTCATAAAGCTTTCCTCATGAACCCATACTCGAAGATGGAAAGAAGTGTAAGGCAGTGTTGTTCCATGAAAAGACAATGGGATCCACAAAGGCACCTTAAAATTTTCTGGTAGCCACGTTCAAAAAAGGAGTAAACGAAAGGAACGTGAATGTGTCTTATGTTACCCAATATATATAAGCATTTTACCAGGTAATCAGTATAAAAATATAAAAATCAATATAATAAGATTATTTTCCTTTTTTTCCTATCCCATCTTTGAAATCTGACATATATTTCACACACTTAGACTGTATGTCACTTTGGACTACCCACATCCATGTGCTTCATAGCCACATGTGACAACTGTCTACTGTTTTGGGCACCATAAAAACAAGATCACAGGGTTCTAATTAGTCTAAATAAATGGCAGATTATGTTAAACTGTCTCGGGAATCTGCGTTTAGCACTTATGTTCTCTCATTCAGTGGCAAGTCAAGAATTTGGGTGCATCGAAAAATGGGATGATAATGGCCAAGCTTCTGCAGCTGGGACAGTCCCCAAATCGAGTTCTGTGTTGGTCTATTTCTATCTCAATTTAAGGAGATAAGAAAAAAAAAAGTGTCTTCATCTCACACAGAAAAGCAGGTACTGAGCAGAGGGTAGAGTCTTTGTCCCATAGAGCGAAGGGATCCTATGGGATGTGGTTCCGGAGAAAATCACCCTCTAGGGATTGCTTAATTGGGAATTAAACTTTGCTATTGACCCAAGTGGTCAGGCGATGAGCAGTGTGGCATAAATCAAGCTAGTGACCCAGAAGCAGAAAGCAAAACCCTTTTGATTAGTTTTGCCCCACTTTACTAAACAGAACACGGCACACTTCCACAGACTCTTTCATTCCCAACCGGTTGAAGTCGTGAGCAATCATGCCCCACCCCCACTGCCCTCGGCTTTCAGAGCAATAATAAACTCAGGACACTGCATAGCTTTGTCTTGCCTCCTAGCCTGGGGTGGCCCTAGAGCTATTAAAAGTCTGTATTCATTGCCCCACTTTCAGATGAGTTTGCTCAAATAGTTGTCTCTTTAGACAGCAAGTCACGAAACTTCTGCTTTTACTGGTGTGACATGCAAGGGGCGGTGGAGAAATACTTGAACTAAATGAGAAAACTGAATGCTCAGCCCATCTGTTCTCCTGAAGCACCGTGTGACCTTAGTCAGATGTCTCCCCACGTCTAGACTTCAGTTCTTCCCCGTGTAAAACAAGTAAAGCTATTTCCACTTTGATGGTGGGGATCATATTCATGGAATCCTGGCACATTTCACAAGAAGGTTTAAGATAAATGTGAGATACCGTGATGAATCATTTCAACAGACCCCAGGGAAGAAGCAGGATGGTAAATAACTGTCAAATCTGGGTAAACAGTTCAGATAGATGAGGAGCCGTGATACCTTGATGGGCAGGTCAAGGACAAACGGGGAGGGGTGGACGAGGGAGGAGGGAGGAGGAGGGGCTTGGGGAGTGCTCACTTGCTGGGCACCAAACGCTAAGACAGGCCAAGTTTGGGAACTTTGCCTTTGTTCTGGGAGGACTTGAAGAGCAAACCTGATTAGCTGTAGAATATCATTTAAATCTCCTCTTAAAGCAAATCCAAGTCTTTAATCATTATCTCCCAAACCACCAAACAGCTCCAGACACACACCAGCTTCACTGAGAGACTTGTCAAGACCGAAACAGTAATTCACAAATTCACTAAAATTCCCTGCTCCACCGAGCAGTATGACAGCTCCAGCGACCGCGGTAACATTTCTATTCAAACTGGCTTTGGAGCTGAAGCTATAAATATCCTTGCAATATTTCCTGCTTCAGAACATAAAGACAGCTTTACAGCACTGATAAAATAGAAATTACTTTCTCTCTGAGGTCTTGCTGGAATTTTAATGTCTGTTTTGCAATAAAGCAGCTCCTACACAATTTGATTTGAGGGAAAGAAAACAAACGGTCTAATTTAGTTACAATAATGACTCTTCTTGTATTGTTTGCCCTACTTGCTTTTCTGGCTGCTGGGCTGTTAAAGTTTGTAGTGGAGAGCAGAGGGGATGATGTTTATGAGAATATTAAAATGGTTTCTTTATTATTTAAAGATACATTGTCTCCATCCCTGTTTACCACAAGGCAACCAAAAAAAATTTTTTTAAGGAGAAATTGAGAGAAGAAAATAAAGTTTACGGCCCTTAATAGCACTTTGTGAAAATTACTTGTTAGAACTGTAAAGCTATTGACCAAAGATGACATGAATTTAAAAGGCTTTTGAAACATAAAAGATCATAGCAGCTTTAATTATTCCATACATGTTACTCCAGTTTTCTTGTTAGTGCCTTCAGAGCTGAGCAAAGCATCTTTTTTTTTTTTTTTTAAATCCATATACACTCCTCTCCTTTGTAGATTACATGATCTAGAAAGGGAAAGAGAGACTTGTATTTGCACATGGACAATGTGCTGAGGGCATAGGGAAGTGGAGTTGAGAACAGAAGCTAAGGATGGAGCAGGCGGTCTGGTGACAAGACCTAAATGATAAAGGGGAATTAGGACTTGATTAGATTCTGATTAGGAATGGGATTAACCCAATTTCCTGGCAAAAGATTAAGGTTAGAATTTGGGTTCAAATTAGTGTTAGACAGTTTTGGGGCTGCCACTAATTTACCTTTGGACTGAGAAAGGATCCCTCCGTATTTGAAAACAGCATGACCTCTAACATCCTCCAACTGGCTTGCCAAGGGTATGTCTCTGGGGTCAGATAGCCCCCCAACGAAGCCCATGAAACAGGTTTCTCCCACAATCTGCTCCCTCTCTTCCTTTACTCATCTTCCCCGCTGTTTGTTCCTCTTGCTCCCCATGCTTACAACAGATTGCATTGACTTTTCCCCTTTGATGTCTCAACATTTTCCATTTCCTTCCATCCAAACATTCCATCTAGCTGTGCATACATCCAAACTCCTGATATTTCAAATATTCCTGCCCTTTTTCTAAAGCGCTCAGTGCTTCTGTGTCATGTACTACACACCACAGACCCATGAAATGTTGCATTCAGAAGGGAAATGGACTATTGCCTCTCCTTTGGCTTTTTAAGTTATATTTTTAGGACCCTTTAAATGTCACAAAAATATCTCAATGGACTACCCATGGGGAGGGAGCTGGGTGCTACACTCCTATGTTAATCACAGCACCTGCACTTTTACCTACTTAGTAAAAGGAAGTCTCAAGTCATTTTAAGGTGCTCTGCTACTTTAAAAAAAAGTTTGAAAACAACTGCTCTTGTTTTGTAGAAGAGAAAGTTGAGGGCAACAGAGGGGAAATGGCCACTGATTTTCTTATAGCTGAGTAATGGCAGAGTGAGAATAAGAACTCAAGAAGGCATACTGTTACAAGTGATAGGGTACTAATCTCTAATAAATTAATTCACACTAAAGTGTAAACATCTTTATGATTTATCTATGTTAGGGATAGCTAATTAAAATAAAAAGTCATGATGATCATAATGCCTTTGCCAAGGAGACATTTTAAAAATAGATATCGTACATCAGAAATTTCACAGTACAGTCTGAGGAATCAAAAGGGAATGGATTTTTCAACAAATAGTGCTGGGAAAATGTAATATACATATGCAATGAATAAAACTTTATCTGTGTCTTATACCTCATATAAAAATTAACTCAGAATGAACCAGAGATCTAAATCTCTAAAGTGCAGATCTCTTAGAAGAAAACATAGGACAACGTTTTCATGATATTGGATTTGGTAATGGTTTCCTGGATGTAACACCAAAAACACATGCAGCAAAAGGAAAATAATAGACAATTTGTACTTCATGATAATTTTAAAAAGTTGTACATCAAAGATAATATTGACAGAGTAAAAAGGCAACCCACAGAATGAAAGAAAAGAATTGCAAATGATGTATCTGACAAGGGATTCACATCAAGACCATATGAGAACTCCTAAAGCCCATCAACAGAAACCAAATAGCTCAATTTAAAAATGGGCAAAGGACTTGAATAGACATTTTTCCAAAGAATATAAACAAATACCCAATAAATGCATGAAAAGATGCTACACACCACTAATCATCAAGGACATATATATATCAGAACTACAATGAGATACCACCTCACACTTATTAGGATGACCACTATGAAAGATAGAAAGAAAGAACAAAAGAATGAAAGGCAGGAAGGAAAGGAGGAAGGCAGGAAGGGAGGAACAGAAAATAACAGGCGTTGACAAGAATGTAGAGAAACTGGAGCCCTTTTACACCGTTGATGAGAGTGTAAAATGGCACAGTTTATGTGTAAAACAGTATGGTGGGTCCTCAAAATATAATTAGAAAATAGAATTCAAAATTCTATTAGAAATAGAATTACTATATGATCCAGCAATTCCACTTGTGGAATGGAAATAGTATTTTCCAGATGACCAATGCATGTTGTTACAGAATCATGCCTGGATAAAAGATCCATTCAAAATGCAAGATGGACCAGTGGATTTTGATGTAGCAGAATATGAAAATTTCATCAATATGGTTTCAGATTATTCCACACCACAACGAGTCTTTAAGAATCTACTCATTGAGTTTCAGTGTGATGTCAAAGATGAATATCTATAATTATACATGAAAGATATTAAAATACTCCTTGCTTTTCCAATAACATATCTGAATGAGACCATTTTCTTCCACCAGAAAAATATATCATAACAGATTGATTGGAGGGGAATATTTGAAAAATACAGCTGTCTTTTTATTAAACCAGAGACTAAAGAGATTTGAAAAAATGTAAAATAATATGACTTTTTTTCCTCACTCATTTTTTCTTGTTTGGAACTAACATAGAGGTTTGAGAACCACTGTTGTAGATAGTTCAGGAGGCTTTCAAGAAATGTCTCTCAAATATCACTAACTCTGGTAACAGTGTTATGTTTCTCACTAATTCTCCTGAGGACTAGCTCTAAGTGTCTTGTTATTTAATCCTTTATTTAAGCCTCTTCACACACCAAAGCTTAAGCTACAGAGGAAACTTGAACACTATTAGGCAGAGGCCTCTTTACTGTGGTAGCTTCTGAATCCCAGGACCCAGGCCACCCCCGCCCCATTTCCTTCTCTTAGGGAGCTCCTTCTGTTTCCTGAAGCTGGTTTCTAAGAATTTACAAATCCCATGGAAGCCCACTCATGGCTCTTTGCATGGATTCATTCACAAAGTTGTGGCCCTAAGCAGGAGATTTTAGAGACTATGAAGGGATAATCTTTCTTGAAAACTTTGTTTCTGGAAGAAATAAAACACAACCCAGAGGCCTTGGCCTGGGAAAGAAAAGCTTTGAACGAAAACAAACAAACGAATCCGTTGATTATTTCTTTTTTTAATTTATTTTTAATTTATTTTATTTTATTTTTTAATATTTTATTGTCAAATTGGTTTCCATATTACACCCAGTGCTCTTCCCCACAAGTGCCCTCCTCCATGACCACCACCTCCTTTCCCCCACCTCCTCCCCCTTCAGCCCTAGGTCGTTTTAAGTATTCAATTGTCTCTCAGGATTTGGGTCTCTCTCTCTCCCCCTTCCCCTTCCTATGGTCCTCATCATCAAGACAGTATGGTATTGGCACAAAAACAGACACATAGACCAATGGAAAAGAATAGAGAACCCAGAACTGGGCCCACAAATATATGGCCAATTAATCTTTGACAAAGCAGAAAGAGTATCCAATGGAAAAAAGACTGCCTCTTTAGCAGGTGGTGCTAGGAAAACTGGACAGCAACACACAGAAGAATGAAACTAGACCACTTTCTTACACCATACACAAAAATAAACTCAAAATGGATGAAGGACCTGAATGTGAGACAGGAAACCATCAAAACCCTCGAGGAGAAAGTAGGAAACAGCGTCCTTGACCTCAACTCTAGCAATTTCCTACTCGACACATCCCCAAAGGCAAAGGAATCAAGAACCAAAACTACTGGGACCTCATCATTGATCATTTCTAAAGGGTTCCTACATGGGGATGGTGAAAAAGGAAGACATAATGACTAGACTGTGCTACAAACCAAAGTTTCTATTTCAGGGAGTATGCTGTGTGTCATTGGGAATAAAGCACAAAGCCGAATATTAGAATATATTGGTACTAGTCTTGGTTTTATCACTTACGAATTTTGAGACTATTAAATATATTATTCACAGAAGATTCTTTTGTATGCACTGGGTGGTTAAATAAAAAGACCACTGGACTAGGAAAATTAGGGAATGTGTATCAAGTGTATGGCCATGTTCCTAACACACGGGTAATACCCTACTGGCAGGATATATGTATTTACTTTGGCATTAATAGTGGCATGGGATATGCGATGTTGGGAAACTTGTTCATTGCTTTGAGGCCTCGCTGCCTCATTTCTAAAATAGGAATTGCTGTACTTCCTAGTGCATCCCCCAAAGCTGGGAGGTCCAGTGAAAATGGGAGAGGACCGAGGAGTCAAGATGCCTGTGTTCAGTCCCAGCAAGAGCCACTCTCAACCACGTGACACTGGGGAAGTCCTTTTCCAGCCAGCCCTTTAGTTCTCCTCACCGGGAAACAAAGAGGTTGGGCCAAATCATCCTTGGTTCTATCCAGCACTGACATTGTTTGTCCAAAATCTCTGAGGATCCCACATGTGTTAAAACTATTCCTTAGATTACTTATTATACTCAAAGCAGAGCTGAAACTAGAACCTACGTCTTCTACCTTCTCAGTGTGTAAGTCTGTCTATTGGGGTTCTGTCCAATGGGATGTTCCAAGACAACCTGAACACCTGAAAAACTCTTTCTCATGGACTCATTCTTAAAGACCAAACTTTGAAAACATGAGGTCTCTATATAACTTTTACAAAATAGTTGGTGGGGGGGACTTTTTTAGTTAAATGAGGGAGGGAGACACTGTGTCTTGAGAACCAGCTATCTGGCAAAATTTCAAATACTTCCTAGTTCCGATGGATTAGAAATGCCACAACAACATTCGTCCTCATGTCATTTTCTTTGTTTCAGTCCCAACAGCAATCAGAAAGTGCAGGGGAGTGTGGCAACAATGGAACAAGAATTTAATCAATCTCTCTCCAACTGCGCCGAATGAGGGAACAGTAAGAGCAAAGCTATGACAGGAGAAACTGAGATATAATTTCTGCTCTCTGTCTTATATCTATTTCATTAGAACAGTAATGAGATTGAGTAATCAAAAACTGAAAATATACATTTCCTTGGAGCTTAAATAACTTTTAGTGTTCATCCAAATCATTGGAAACAAAATCCACGTCTACATTCATCTTTGATATGAATAATAGATCAAGTTTTTTTTTTAATTGAATGTTCCTCCCCCTCTTTGTCATGGCAATGGCCAGTTTCTGCACAGTTGAACAGATCAACATGGCTATTGATTTGATTTGGTCATTGGAATGGTCCCTGAATTAGACAATTTAATGTTTTTCATCTTATAAATAAAAATCTTACTCACCTAGTGTTTCTTAGAAATATGGTCCATATTCCTACTGCATCAAAATCCTTATAATGCTTGTTAGAAGAGCAGATCCAAAGGCCCCCTCTCATCTACATCAGGTTCCCTGAGGGTGAGGATTCAAAAATCCTGTTAACATGTTTTCTAGGTAATCCTTCTGAAAGTCACCAAGGTCCTCACTGCCAGACCAATACCATCTTCATAGTCCTCAGCCAACTGAAATTAACTATAATATTTGATGCTGTTGACAATGTCTTCCTTCTGTTCTATCAGAACAACTTTTGAAATCTTGATGTTAATTAGCTTTAATTTTCTGATTATAAATATTGAATAGCTCCAGATATAAATTTATACCATGGAATTGAAGCATCATTTTTTGGCTTCTAACTCTCATGCAATCCCTTTTATTATAACCTAACCATACCATTCACTCGTCTATAAATACACCTTCTTACTTCTACACATTTCCCTATGTAAGTCCTTTAAACACAGGTAACTTCTCCATATCCATCTTTGATGGAAAAACACTTTATTAATCCTATTGATTTTTCAAATTTTATTTATTTACTTTTTTTTTGGGGAAAAAGAGTGCACACACAAGTGCAGGGAAGGGGCAAAGGGAGAGAGAGAGAGACAGAGAATCATTAGCAGGCTCCATGCCCAACGTGGAGCCCAACATGTGGCTCAAACTAACCATGAGATCAGGATCTGAACTAAAATCAATAGTCATGTATTTAACCAACTGAGCAACCCAGCCACCCCTCAATTTTTTAAAATGCTACTTTTATAGTCAATATTTATTACTGAGTTACTTCTAAGTAGAAGTCACTGAATTTGGTATTCCAAACAGAAATGAAGGCTTGTCCTTTGCCCTTCATGGCCCCTGAGTTTAGGAACTCCTTCATTAGGCAAATCTTCCCCTCCAGGTTTTTATTTCAATGTGTTAGTCAGTCTACTATAGCAAAGCTGAGCATATCTCAACCTGTACTTAAAAAAAATACAATTAGAACATATCCTATTCCTGTGATTAGACTAAGCTTTTCAGTGGTACAGGTCAAGTGTCATACAGCTTTCTAGGTCTTAAAGTGTTTATAATAGTTTCTCAGTAACACTTGTTGCATGAGACATGGATTTAACCTATCCTGATCTCTTTATTTGAGAGGCGAACAGAATGAAGTCCAGAGAGAGTAGAACAAGTACTCAAGGTCAAATACCTAGTTGGTAGCAGAGACAGAAATAGTACCTTTCTTCCCTTAACATGCTCTTATTCAAGTTCAAGTCTTAATATGGGAGAAGAGACTTGTTTTTGTATTTCAATATTTGTCCCTTTCACATTATGTACTTCCCATCCTTTCATGTTTATATCCAAGTATATGATTTCAGTTAATTCTAATGCAAATTCCTTTTTATTCTTGTGATTATTTTCATGTTTGGTCTCTGACTTCCTTTAGTTTGGTCACACTCATCTCTTGCTGCATGCATCAAGGTTACATGCAGTGTTCCCGTTGCAGCCGCATCATGGTTTTGTACACAAAATAATAACATTGTCTGTGTATTCCCAGCCTCCTTTCTGATCTTGTCCGGGTAATTGCTGGTCTTTTGGCAGCAACAGCAGCACCTGGACCAGCTAGTTAAGGGAATCGATACAAAGGTTCCAACATTCTTATTCCCGATAGTACCTGCTATTGAACCCATAATCATACAAATATCATCTGTATTTATTTTTTCTCTAAATGTATTCTCTATACAAACTTATACCAAAGCCTGTGCACTAGATATCTGCCTTGTCTCACAGCCTGTAATTTACACGCATTGGCTTGGTGTATTGCTACATGGAATGGTTTGGTTACACCTGCAGATTTCACCGTGTACCATTTTCAAAATGATTCCTTGAAAAATAATATAAGATAAATTCCAGTATCAATATCCTAGAGGTTTTTCTGTTTTTGCTGTAATGTACAGGAAAAAAAAATCTCATTTACTTCATCTTTTGTTTCCTTTTACCGGTAACTTACAAAATATTAATAAAGCCTTTTTCCTTGTCCATTCCATGCATAATGTGCTCTAAAAAATCCAATAGAATATTGACAGAAGAGCTCAGGAATTTTTATAAAAATACATCAATTGGCATTCTATGTTTATAATATTTACCAAGCTCTTCAAATAGCACTGGTAGATCATTCAGACATGATTTCTTTTTTTCAAAACCACAATAAGTAACATTTACTTACTTTGTATCAGTGAGCCTTCTCCATATCATAGAATCTTCCAGTCACCTAAGGTGAACGTTACACAGGCTGTTCTGGAGTCCCCTCCAGAGTGTCTATAACACAGAGCTTGGGACCTGGGAGAGCTGAGACCCTAGTGCTTTCCCTTCCCCTCTGAAACCCAAGTTATGAGAGCTGCCAGAATGGATGAGAAACCCAAGGGCTTGAGGCCTAGTTCTGCTTCGCCATTTGTACGAATGGGTCATTTCCCCTCACTTCTCTGTTCATTTGTAAGAGCAGGTCTTTGCAACAAATGGTTTCATAGGCTTCTCTCAGCGTGTTTCCCCAAGGATTCTGAAACCTACATCAGTCCGCTGTTTCACATTGGCTATTCATCTCTCAAAACATTTGCTAGTCTAAGATCTCTACCTTGCCTGGTTCATCAGTTAATGCTGCAACTTCCAGTATATTTATCATAATCTTATTGTGTGTTTCTCCCTCTCCATGGAAAAAGATAAACTGGAGCACACCTAAGTTTTTAAGCAAAAACCCAAGTGAATAGATATCCCTTCTCTTAATTTTGAATACAATCTTTATTTTTTCTCTTTTATTTTTTGTTTCTATTTTGTTTCTGTTTTTATTTGCTTCCCTTCCTTCCTCTTTCCTTCTCTCTCTCTCTGTACTTCTTTTCTTTTTCTTTTCTTTTCTTCTCTTTTCTTTTTGCCCTTTCTTTCTTGCTTTCTGCCCTCAATGGTCTCAACTAGCCTCCCTATGGTTTCCTGCTTTTTAAATCTATACTCACAGAATTTTAGATTAGAAAGACAGTTTAGAGCTGTATGCTATAGTTCTAAACTACTTTTTTATTCAAAAGTCTTACTTCACTTTTCTGATTTTCCATATGAAAAAACAAAAAGCTATAATAAAAATACCAAACACTGAAGGCTATCCACGCAGCCGTCGAGAGCACACTGCAAGCCCTTCTACCCCGTGTTGGCTATTGTCATCACACTGTGCTCTGGTCTTCTCTGGCTTGGCAGTCCCTTGGAAACTGTGCTTGAATTCATTTTTGAATTCCAGTTTGCCCCAGACATGTTGTGTTTTTAAAAGAATGGCCAGAACAAGCTTTTCTATTTCCACATGGGCTCTCTTTCCCTTTTTAAAGCACAATGCCTGTGCTCCGACAAAGGCCTCTCTCCTATGATAGCCATTTGCTGCGGCTTTTGTCTGAGTGCCTGTTCAAGCAGAACGTGTGATTTACTGTTGGTTGTGAAGGTGAAAGAGATTTTGACAAGGGGAGAAATGGAGAAAGTCTGAGTTTTGTTCATTAACATGCAATCCTCTTTGTATTTATGTAGGGGGAGGGAGACAGAGTGGGGAGGGGTAGACATATGAGTCCTAAACTTGAAGCCTAATTTGGTTATGGAAGCAGATCCATGTCTGGTAGAAACACATGGCACCCCAGTCCTCAACCCTCCGTGTTTGGGAAGCCTGCTTCGTTTAATTGGTAAATCATCTGTCTTGCATTGTTCTCTACCAGCATTATCTGCGAGGCAGCTGCCCACCTTGGCTAATTTAAATATGATTTAGCAGGATAGCCTCCTGTCCCTCCTGCCACCACATTCATGGCACCAAATTAATGTCAGCTGGCCTCCCCCACCCAGCCATTGGTGATTCATAGATAAGATTCTGTTACTGATCTACAAGGGCGCTTAGATGGGGATATCTTTATTGCCTCCTTTTCACTGGAGATGATTTGACCCATTATCCATTTGCTAATTTTCTTTATTTGTCTGCAAGGTCCATTGTGTGAGCAGCTGTCTTGCTTGTAAGTGGGGACTCCTCAAAGCACCCTGGGCAAATTCCCACGGTTCCGGCCCCTCTCCTGATTTATCTTTCTCTTGTTCAAACAGTGTAACTAACCCTCCAGGTGACTGGGAAAATTCTCTTGTCCCCTTTTGCAAAGTCTAATGGGAAGATCATTCATTTGATTCCGTAAATAGGCTTCTAAGGATCACCTTTTATGTGTCAGGCATTGTGCGAGGTGCTGTGGGTGATAGACGTATGGGCTACACACCAGGCTCTTCAGAAACTGTCACCTAGATGTGGCGACAGATAACCAACTAACACATGGAAACGATCAAGAGCCTGAGCAAGATTTTAGGGATATTTGTACCTGAAACCTTGTCTACTTTTGCTAGTTAGATTCTATCCTGAATCCCCTTCTTTCTTGACTCTCTTTGCTGTAATTTTCCTTAGAGGCTATTTCAGGGTTTGTTTGTTTTTCCTTTCCTCTTCAATAGCTTTTTAAAAATTGTTTATTAAAATTTTTTTAATGTTTGTTTATTTCTGAGAGAGAGACAGAGTGTGAGTGGGGGAGGGAGAAAGAGAAACACAGAATCTGAAGCAGGCTCCAGGCTCTGAGCTGCCAGCACAGAGCCCCACTGATGGGGGACTCGAACCCACGAACCCTGAGATCATGACCTGAGCTGAAGTTGGACGCTTAACCAACTGAGCCAACAGCTTTCTTAACTTACTCTTTTTAAAACTTAAATGTAAAAAGCTGCAGGTGATTCCGTGCCACTCATGTGCTACCACATAGTAAAATATTTTTCACATTTGATTAAGAAATTCATTCATTTTAAAAAGAAGTGGCTACTGATAAACTTAGTTCTCTCATTCTTCTTCATGTTGCAGGGTCTTTCTTGTCCTTACAGAAGTTAACACTCTCATGAAGGGGCTTGTAGGCATCAAATCCGTGTTTGTCATCTAACTGCCTGTGCATTTCTCAACAAAAATAGAGGGCATTATATCATATTTATTTAAATTTGTCAAGATTATATATCATGCTGTAGTATCCTTCAGCAACTTGCTTTTTCTGTTACTATTATGATTAACAGATCTGTATCATTACACTTAGTTCTATGTTATCTCTTTTAATTACTCTGTAATACGTCACATACCTCTTGATCATCTCTTGACCTAATGGATATTTGATTTTTTTTCTTTTTGTTTTGCTTTGTTTTTACTATATATAACTAGCAGTGCTTCACCAAATATTTTTGAAGATGTCTCCTTTTGCACAAGAGGGAGAATTTCTCTAGGGTGTATATTTAGAAATGGCACTGCCAGGTCACAGGCTACACACCCATACAATTTTACTGGATATTGCCAGATTGCTCTTCAAAATAGTTATGCCAATTTATATCCTCAATGGCGGTGCTCGAGTGTTCTTATTTCTCCTTTTCTCTGCCAAAGCTTGGCACTGTCTGGCTTAAGGACCCTGGCCGGTATGATGGTGTTAAAGTGTATCTTGCTGATATTTGCATTTTCCCGATTAAAGTTAGGTAGAGCACTTTTTCGTATTTATTGTTACTTTGGGTTTCATCTGTGAATTGTCTTTTGCATCTTTCATTCATTTTTCAATTTGTCCTATCTAAATTGATTTGTAAGACTTCCTTTATATGGAGGATATTAATATTTTGCCTGTTTCATATGCTGTAAATCTCTTCTCCCGGTTTGTGGTGTATCTTAATTTTGTTTACGATGTCTTTGGTTCCACAGAAAGTTTACATTTTAAGGATTTCTGTTTTTGTTGTTACAGTGAAGAAATACTTTTCTACTTCAAGATTTTACTATTCCATTCTGTCTGGTAGTCTAAGAATTATTTTCCCCCCACATTTCAGTCTTTACACCATTTGGAGTTTGTTTTGATATTGGTTGAGGTGGGAGTCTCATTTTGTTCTATTTTACATGTGAACAGACAATCTTTTCAATGTTAATTTGATTTTGGATGCCTCCTCCAATCATATACCAAGATCTCATATATGTCTAGATATCTTTCTGGGGTCCTAATTTTATTGTATTCACTGTTCTCCCATTACCATGTTTCCACCATACTACCTTAACTTCTGTATCTTTATAAACACTTGTGATATATTTCAGGATAACATCTACAGTTGTAATTTTGATTTTATGAGTGTTCTGTTAGTTCTCTCTCTTTAACTTAAAAATAATTATAGCAATGTTTTTCTTTCCCTGTTACAGCATTTCTGGTTCAGAATCTTTGTCCTTAAACAAATCACACAAGTTTTATTTCTCTTTAAATATGAATCTTCTGCATTCTTGCTTAATCTGAATTTGAATCTCAGTGTCTTTGATTTTGATCACCAAATCAAAAGCTCTCTGTGCTGTTTCATCTAAGACATCTAGGGACTGCAATGGGGGTTAGACTTATGAAGATAATTTCCTGAATTTCCAGGGCAAACATGTTCTCTAACCCCCAGCACATGACTTACTGCAATGATATTACCTAATACCAAAATCAAACTCACGCTAACAGTTAAGTGGCCGAAGAGATGTCAATGTTGAAGGAGAAGTTCAAAATGAAAAGTAAAGATCTATGAAGATTCACAGGAAGGTGAAATTCTATCTGGTAGTGCAATTAAAGAAAACTTTGTAATGATGATGATATTTTGGTTGAAAACTTTGAAAATAGCAAAGGTTTTTACAGGGAATGGAAAATGGTATTCCTTTTAAAAACATTTTTTAAAATGTATTTACTTATTTTGAGAGAGACAGAGACAGTGCAAGCAAATGAGGGGCAGAGAGAGGGGGGAGAGAGAATCCCAAGCAGGCTCTGTGTGGCCAGGGCAGACAAAACTCTAAGATCATGACCTGAGCTGAAACTAAGAGTTGGACGCTTTGCCGATTGAGCCACCCACATGCCGCTGGAAAACAGCATTCCCGATCTAAGGATAACATGGTTAAAGCTGTGCTAACACAATGTAAACATGGAACTCTGTTGAGTTTGGCTTACGATCAAGGAAGGTTCCAGACCACCTATGCAGGATTTGCATAGGAGTTGGCCTAAAGTTAGTTTCATGAATGAAACATATTTTCAAAAAACATATCTGTGTCTTCGATCTATGAAAGAGATTGGGGAGAGTGAGACTGATAAAGAGGGAGAATTTGTTGACAGGCTCACCCCTCACTCTCCCACACACAATGGTGCAGGTGTGGGAGAGTACCTCCTTCTTTCCCTCAAGGCCAGTGAGGACTTCCAAGATGTGTTAATCATGTCTTTTTATTTTCTGTATTTTGACTCTTTGATATCTCCAGGCCCTGGTGACACGGGAGGGGCTGTCCCTCCCAAGGTTGCTAATTCCCAGAACTCCTGTGAGCTGTGCCTTTCATATGCAAACCAGCAGTGGCCCCAACTACCTGGTTTATCCTATTCTCTCATTCTGGCCACTCTTCTCTGCCCTAATCACTCCAAGGACCAGGCACCTGACAGTTAAAGAAAGCTCTTACACCCCAGAGCCCACCCAAGTTATTCCAACTGGCTGATCCTAAGGCTGCTTGTTCTTCCTGGCTGGTTTCCTCAGCAGAAATCATAGTAAAGATACGTGAGGGTGTTTTTCACCCTCTTCCTCTGCCTCCTGACTGACCCTGGGGCTTCTCCGTGTGACACCCCACAGCAGACTGTGCTTCTTCTGTCTAACAATCTGTGAGTATAACGAATTTCTTCTTTCATGACACTCGTCTCTTCGTGTCTTCCTATATCTTATCAAACCGTATCCCAGGTATCCTAGGACAGAAGACTATTAGGAAGCTGGATGTAGAACATGCATCCATGGTGGATTGAACTCACTCCTTTAAATTCTAAAGAGTAAGAGGCATCCTGTGGTAGCTGCATTGGGGAAGTAATTTTGCCATTTAGGTCCTCCTAAAAGCCCATGCCAAGATGAGATCAAAGGTATAAGGTACTTATTAAGAAAACTCCTATGAAGGATCAAGGAAGAGGAAGCGAGTGTAATCAAGGAGAAACTTTCTTCCTACATGATGTAGGTCTAATTCCTGTGAAAGGAGAGGGAAATGAATTAGGAAGAGACTCAGGTTTCTGCTTAGTTCAGCCAAGTCTCAACTACACTAATGGAGAGTTCTTAAGGTGAAGTCACCCATTAGAAGAATTCTGCATCAGGCAATACTGCCTACTTATTAGGACCTTTGCAAGCTCAGTCATTGTGTAGTAGCAGCCCAGGAGAGAAGGGCCTGGGATAAGTGCCTTGATTGATCCAGAGCTGCAGCGGTTTCTCTTAGAGGGATTTGAATGGCAGGGTGCACGGGTGGTTCAGTCTGTTGAATGTCCAACTCTTGATCCCAAGGTCATGGGATTGAGCCCTGAATTGGGCTCTGTATGGAGCATGGAGCCTGCTTGGGATTCTTCTCTTCCATTTCCCCTCTCCCCAGTTCACACAGACATTTTCTCTCTCTCTCTCTCAAATGAAAAAAGAGAGATTCTTTAAAAGAAAAAGAGAGAGATCTGAGTGGAACCTTTCCATGGTCATCATAGGGCACCCAAATTGTGTATTGCTCATGAACTAGACATGGTCACATAGGTGATGGGATATTGCCCAGAAGATTCCTGGAGGCGCAATGAGATCTCTGCACCAAAAGGCTAAAAGTAAGCATCCACCTCTGGATGCTTAAGGGATGAAGAGGGAATTGTAATTGACCAACAAGAAGAGTTGCATTTGGTTGTGTCAAGGGAATTGTGGGTAAAAGAAGCTCAATATTGTGGTGGGGGAAGTATACTAAAAGCCTCTACAAAGTACTCCATAGGAGAAAGAACATGTAAGAAGATAGATAGATAGATAGATAGATAGATAGATAGATAGATAGATAATGTTGCCAAGCCCAGAAAGCATCAATGCCATCTTTTAATAGTACCAATCCAGTAAGACGTTTTTTGTTTCCTTATTTCTTCCCTTTACTAGTTCCAATCCTGGAGAAGTCATCAACCCTCGTTAGTTAGTGGAGAAGGGAAGACAGAAAGACAAGGCAAAGAAGTATAGAATAAATAAATATAAGTAGATCTCATCACTTTCACTCGACAGACTTCTCACTTGCCATAAGTTCAAAACACATGTAGGATTCTACCTGAGAGGAGTCTAAAATGAAAATTTTCCTCCATCTAGTTTATTTCTAGTGACATTTTAGTCACCAGTGATGTCTTAAGCTTTGTGATAGATCATTGCCTTAATGATTTAAAATTGCCTTAAAAATTAATAAAAAAATTAAGTTTATTTATTTATTTTGAGAGAGGCAGAGGCCGTGAGAGTGGCAGAGGGGCAGAGACAGAAGGAGAGAAAGAATCCCAGGTAGGCTCCTCCCTGCAGTACAGAGACCAACGTGGAGCTCAAACTGACGAAACTGTGAGATCATGACCTGAGCCCAAACCGAGTCGGGTGCTTAACCAACTGAGCCACCCAGGTACCCCAACTTATGCATCCTTGCTGCTTTTTGTCTGGCCCTTTTTTCAATCTTGTTATGTCTCATGTTAGGTCTTACTATTTCCTCTATCATTTAGCCTTCCCTAATAATTTCTTACTTTCTTGCTCAGCTTAGATTCCCTTGTTCATCTCTTCATTCAATCTTTTTACAGATCAGTTCAGCTGTTTACTACTAAAATATCACACATATGCTTTAGAGAATCATGAAGAAAGCATAGATCCATGCAGATATTGCCACTATAAGTTTATGTCCTTCATCACCAATGGGTCCTTCAATGCTACCCATCGACCTTCCTGTTTCCCTAGTCAGAGGTTTTATTTATTTATTATCTCTGTGATTCTTAAATCTCTGAACACTACCTCTCCTTTCATCTCTTTCTCAAATGCTCTATTCCAAAGTCATGCAGAAAGTAAAGGTCATCAGCTTTTATGCCACAAAATTTACCACTTGCATCTAGATTATTGCAATAACCTCCTAACTACTTCTAGTTTTGGCACATTGCAATCCATTTCCCACACTGCAGTCTATCTGATCATTTTACTCCTTTGCCTAAAATCCTCCCAACTCCAAAATGAAGCACAAACTACCAGACAACGTGCATGCGCCTTTGCAAGACCAACTCACACTTACCATTATTGGCCTCATTTCTCCCCACCCACCACTGTATTCAAAACTGACATTCCCATGACAGGGAACTTCGTTTCCTAAGCTGCCCACCACATAGCCCTCTCTGGGCTCCAGGCCTCCCTTCACATTTTTATGTCTACCCAGAACCTTATTCTCTCTCCCTCTTTACTTGACCAATTGTTACACATCCATTATGGCTCAGCTTAAACGCAGTCCCCCCTCAAAACCTTTCCTGATCCCCAGATCTAGGTCTGATGCCCTTTCTATATGCTTCCTAATGCTCTGCATGTCCACATCATAAGATCTAACACAGTGGGTTAAAATTGCCTTGTCTGTCTTTCTTGCTTTAAAAGGGCAAAAATCTCTTACTTGTAAATTTATTCCTAGATCTAAGCAGGTCCCTGGCACATAGAAGTCACTCGATAAATGCCCACTGAGTAAATAACTATGAATAATAACTCAAAAATTCTTTTGTTGCTTGGGAGGAAAACAAAAGCATAATGGAAGGGTCTACAATTAAAGAAAGTTGGCTATGTATCACTCAAAGAAAACACATTACATAGAGACATGCTAGCATAATCTAACCAATCTATGGGTTTATATACATGATGAAAGTTGTGAACTTAGGCCAAAACTGCTGTGCTTCTAAATATCCACCAAATCAGCAGATCATTTTGTACCACAGACCACAAAGAAGCCACTACTGCAGTTGGCTGACATTCATAATTAATATCTTGTAATAACACAAATGCCTTTATTTCTATCTGGATCTCTATGATAAAACTGCTAATAAACCTCTTTCTCAACATGAATAACAATTACATCTCCTCTGGTAAAAGACATGCCAGTGTATTTCCCTTCATAAATGAGAGTTAGAGTCAATGAAAGCAACAACTCTCTTTATCTCCACAACTCTGCTGCAGTAAAATGGTCATATAGAATTCTAGCAGAATGCCATACATTATTTCCTCCTTAAAAATTAGCATCTTTAGTGCCACAATGAATACTAATTTATAGACTTCTTAAATATCCTCTTATAACATTTTTTTAACATAAGATAGCTAACATCTCTGAGTTAAAACATATTAGAATAACATTACCCGAAGCAGCCACTACGGAATAGTAGCTTCCCAGCTGAAAGATGTGTTTTCCTGCTGGGCTGAAAGAGAATACAGCATTAGGAAAGCCCCTACTTTTGACTTTTATTAAGTAGGAACTACAACCAAACAGGTCTAATTGAGTGGGAGAACTGTAATATAAATCACTTTAATCCTGACCATTTTCACACACTATGAAGACAGCTAGTAGGTTGGTTTAGGGATTTAAACCTTTAAATGAATTCCAAATTTAGTTTGTTTGTGGTGTTAGGCTTAATAATGAGAGAGGAAAATAGTTCATCCAAGAATGTGTTAGGCTTCAGGACGTTGGGAAGGGAGCCCCAGTAGTCTCTTTCCCCTGTGTATGTGGGGACAGAAAACTCTTGTAGCATGGATGTGCCAGCTGGAGGCTGTGGGGTGGGATCAGGAACACAGCAAATGTCAAACTCCC
Organism: Suricata suricatta; assembly: GCF_006229205.1. Lineage (NCBI taxonomy): Eukaryota > Metazoa > Chordata > Mammalia > Carnivora > Herpestidae > Suricata > Suricata suricatta. The sequence continues at coordinate 141,721,776 of NC_043702.1, forward strand.
TTAGATACCATGGCTCTTATCTCCTCTTCAATCCTGCTATTAGAAGAGGCAAAGAAAATCCTGAATCCGTGCCCTGATTCTGAACAGAATTATATACCAATGACTCCCTGCTTTCTTTCTGAAAAACGATGACAACACTAACATCAACAACAAGTTCAGAAAATTATTTGAACAGCTCTTACCTGTTTTCCAAGCACTGTCTAGGACTTTTAATTTAGATTTGCAGCAACCTCTTCTCCCACACTGTGTTTTTTCAGATAGCAAACAGAGCTGTTACTTTCCTGTTTTACAGATAGGAAACTGAGGTTTAGATTGTATAATGGCTTGCCCAGGATCACACCATTAATTAATGGTAATGTTAATGCTAGAACTCAAATATTTGACTCCTGGCTCCATTCTGATTTTAAATACTTCTTTAGCTACAACATCCTCCATTGGCAATATATTACCAAACCTCACAATTTTGAGTATATATCCTTCCTATTGCCTACTCCAATTCTTTAGTCTTAAGAAGTTAAAGACTGCCTCGTCTTAGCCTATGCTCAGTGAAAAACAAAGCAAAACAGAAAGAAAGAACTGAAACACGTATTATACAGACAATCTTAGTCTCTTTCTCTCTAAAATAAATGGCCATATTTTGCAAAAGACAGGCTAACTTGTTAGTAAATAACAGTATAAGATTCATACTGAGGAAACTGAAAAAGAATGAACAATTCTGAATCAAAACCTAAAAAATAGTGCATGAAAATATAGAGAAGAGCTTCAGAGAATACCAGATCTGTAGAGAAAGAAACAATGAGAAGCCAGTGAAATGCACTTATCCTAACAAAGCACTTAGAGATACAAGAACCCATCAGGATTAGAATTTTTTTCCTTATAAAGGCTGAGCTTAGGAGGGCATGAGTGGCTCAGTCAGTTAAATGTCAGATTCCTGCTTTTGACTCAGGTCATGATCTCATGGTTTGGGAGTTTGAGACCTACATCAGGCTCTGCACAGAGAGTATGGAGCCTGCTTGGGATTTTTTCTCTCTCCCTCTCTCTCCCTTCCCCTGCTGTCTGTCTCTTAAAATAAATAAATAAACATACAAAATTAAGGGCTGAGCTTATTCTTAGACAGACAAGAATCCTGACCTACTCACCTTTAATCTTTTTTGACTGTGGCCTTCAGGTGGAACAGACTTAAGTCTGGTAGCACTCTGATGGTGAAAAGCTGTTGCAAGCAGGAAACATTGATTTAGAAATCTATTTTGTTTTGCTTTGTTTTGTTTTGTGTTGTTTTTATGTCTGCCCAAATGTTATAGGTCCCAAGTCTACTGGGTACAAGGTCTTGGCTTCCACCAAAGAAATGGAAATGAATACCTAATACAGAGTGTGGAAGGTAAGAATGAAAATGACAGAGCACTGAGAGGCCAGCGAATAGACACTGACATCACCAATAATGGCAACGGGGGCAAGATGAAGAAGAAAAACAGCGAATCAGTTACTAAACATTTCAAGGATTAAGGAATGAAAATACCAATCAGAAGGGTTAGGTGGTGAAATCTGTTGGCCTGAAATTCGATGGAAGAAGAAAGAAAAGAAGTTTCTTGACGTACTGGAGAGCAAAGAGCATACCTGTCCCTTTTTAATTCTTGGAGTGCAAGACAACAGATAGTCCATGAAAGAGGGTGCCATTTTCAAGTTTGGCAATTTGAAGAAACCAAAGAAGAGATGGGGCATATAGAAAAGACAATTAATAGAGGCCATACATTTCACCAGCACAATGGAAATTTGGGGAGAACAGGGAGATGGAGGATACTGGCCACATTATGGATGTTTATGGTTTGGGGGATGGTAGATGGACAGCTCAGGAGGCTTGAATGATGTATAATTGTGGTGATGCCTTGCAACAGCAGTATTTAATGCCAACTCCACATTAGAACCCTTATAGAGTGTTTAGGATCTACATTGACCAATTAATTTTGAATTTAGGGGTCATGGGTTGAGTATTAGTATTTCTTAAAAGCCTTCCAGATAATTCTCAGTAAACCTGAGAATCAGTGTTTTAGAAGAAGGTAGATGAGTAGCTAGAGGTGCAGAGACTTTTCAGAATGCTGTGTGCATTCAGCTTTGGTCTGTTGGAACAGGTCAGGGATGAGTCTGAAAAGCCATTTAAAATCACTGACTTCTGTTTCTCCAGTGGTCCATGTATGAAGGGGTGGGAAGGAAAACAGACAGAGACTGAGAAATACACAGTGTGGAAGAGCACACTGTTTTAGTGTGAGAAGGGAAATAGGCCATATTACTGCTTTGTTGTAAATAAAATAATAGCAGAGATACTATTGGAGGGTATCTCTGATGTATTCTTTTTTTTTTCAATTCATAATTTTGAAATACTTTCATTCTTTAAAAGTTAAGATAGTGCATCAGTAAAATTCACAATACAAGATCAGCATACGGAAATCAGTTGCATTTCTATACACTAAAAAACTGAAAATGAAATGAAGAAAATGATCTTATTCATGATAGCATCAAAAACACTAGAATGCTTAGGACTAAGTTTAACCAAAGAGGTGAAATCAAAAATCTATACATCATAAACTCTAGGATTTTGCTGAAAGAAATCAAAAGCACAAACAAATATCCTGTGTTCATGGATTAGAAGAATTAAATCTGTTAAAATGTCCATACTACCCAAAGCCATCTATAGATTCAACATAATCCTCATTAAAATAACCAAGGATTCTTTCACATAAATAAAAAAATAATCCTAACATTTGAATTGAACCATAGATGACCCAAAATGACCAGAGTAATCCTGAAGAAAAAGAACAAAACTGAAGGTATTGCACTCTCTGATTTCAAAATAAACTACAGGGATGCCTGGGTGGCTCAGTTGGTTAAGTGCTGGACTTCAGCTCAGGGCATGATATTGCTGTTCATGGATTCGAGCCCCACGTGGGGCTCTGTGCTGACAGCTCAGAACCTGGGGCCTGCTTCCTATGCTGTGTCTCCCTCTCTCTCTCCAACTCACACTCTGTCTCTCTCTGTCTCTCAAAAATGAATAAATGTTAAAAATTTTTTTAAAATTCAAAATATACTACAAAACTACAGAACTGAAAACAATGTGGTACTGGCACAAAAACAGACACACAGACCAATAGAACAGAATATACAGCCCAGAATTAAATTCCTGTTTATATAGTCAACTAATATTCAACAAAGGAGCCAAGAGACAGATGGAGACAGAATAGTCTTTTCAAAAAATGGTGATGGGAAAAACGGTTAAACAATGCAGAGCAATGAAATTGTGCCCCTCTCCTGCACCACTCACAAAAGTGAACTTGAAATGGATCAAAGACTGAAACATAAGGCCTTATACTACAAAAATCTGGATGAGTATGTGACTGAATGCAGTTAAGTCCTCTATATAAACTTCTAAGATTCTGGCCAGTGGGTTTGAAGATCTATTTGTCTAGCAGCTGCTCAAGGAAAGCCACACAGGTAAGTTTTCTTGCTTATTTTTTTTTAATTTTTATGTTTTTTTAAATTTATTTTTGAGAGACAGAGAGAGAGTGCAATCAGGGGAGGAATAGAGAGAGATATACAGAATCTGAAGCAGGTTCCAGGCTCTGAACTAGCTGTCAGCACAGAGCCCAATGCGGGGCTCGAACCTATGAACTATGAGATCATGACCTGAGTCGAAGCTGGTCCCTTAACCGACTGAGCCACCCAAGCACCCCAGTTTTCTTGCTTATTAAACCTCCCACCCAACAGTCTGGAGCGGTCTGCCTCTTTCTTCTGTCCCCCCCACCCCCTCGCCTTTGTCCCTCATGAATGGGAGCCAGTTTCAGATTTCACCTGGGAAATTCCTGTGTTTGCAAATCTACAATAAAAAAATCTGAGAAACAAATTGAGCATACCTACACTTTATCACTGCACCAATATATTATGTCCATTATAAACGAAATTTTAAAATAACATTAAAAAACATAAATTATATTTTAAAGGTCTTTTAAAAAGAAAATAGTACAAAGAATTTTGGTGCATACTTTACCCAAATTTCCTCATGTTAATACTTTACAATTGCTTTATAATCCTCTCTCTTTCTCTCCCTCACCCTCCATCCCCCTGTATGTGTGTGTGTGTGTGTGTGTGTGTGTGTGTGTGTGTGTGTCTATACTTATATATTTACTAGCTCTTTCAGCTGTGAAGGCCTAGAGGTTCACTCAGTACTAGTGAACACATCTATCATCCACGTGATTCAGATCTTGATTTCTAAATACTAAATGCATTTCTGAATAAAATCAAACAGGACATGATAAGAACATGTCACAAGGAGCAGTCATCTTGAAGGGGTTCTCACTGGCCAGACCTGGGAGATTTAGCAACAAAATAAAAATGATGGTTTGAATAATTTTTATTGAGCTGTTTTCAAGTTGATGCCCTTTTCCCAGCTGAGCCAAGAGGACAAATAGGCCTATCGGTGCCATTCCTTATCTCTTACCATGACTTTTACTATTAATATTTTAGCACGTTCATTTGATCCTTTCTTATGGTTTTCATATCTCTGTTAAAATTCTCCCTTTTGTTTTTACACATTGTCTCCTTTTGCAGTAGGTCATTTAACATACCACTTGTGTGGTAGTTCCATCATCTACGTCTTATCTGCATGTGGTTCTATTGATTGCTGTGATACTTCACAGTATTGCATTGTGTGTATGAGTGTGTGTATTATTTTTTGTGTTTCTTATAATTCTGTGTTAAAATCCAGAAACTGAGTAGAAGAGAGTTGAGATTCAAGTAAACAGTATTCATGCCTGGAAACGGGCATACTCTTCTACTGGACTTTCAGTGAGGGGAGTTGAGTTAAGGTAGTCAAGTGTTGAGCTACTCAAGGTTTGGGTTCTGTTGTGAAAGTTACCCTCAGTAAAACACTGGTTTTAAATTTTTCTAACATTCCCTTATGCTTAAGGTGGGGTCTTGATTGCTGGTGGATTTTTAAAAATGTTTCTTTATCACCTTTAGCTTCAGGTTTTCCCTGTGAATCTGCACCTCAGTGAAGTTCTCTCTCCATGTTCTTGACCCTCGGGGCAGTAAACTGCTCTGACTAGTTGCTAGTTGATGCTTACCAGCCTCTTGATGGGGTCCAGAGGGACTTCCTTAGTTTAGTTATAGTCTCAGACAAACCTAGAGCTCTTGGGCCTGTTGGGTGGGTTTCCTAAGTCTTCTACCCCTGCCTTGGTGTCAGAAGATCTCTAGTGGCCTAGACCAATGGGTATTCACCTGTGCTGTGGAGAAGTTTACCACCTTCTGCCCATACCTTAAGGCTTTTGTTTCATAGGGAGAATAATCTGGACAGGACTTGGCATGTTTTCTGCAGTAATGTTGATAAGAGTAATGGCTAGTTTCATTCCCCAAGCCTGCAACATGAAGGTATCCCAGGGGGCTGATATCTTGTCTCTAATCTTCCTAATGAATCCCCAGTGAAGTCAATGAAAAAAAGTTTTCAATGGTTGCTGACTGCCTTTGTATCTGTGGATTTATACCATCATTCTTCCTAGAAAAGTGATAAAAATCTTAGTTGACATGTCTTTTGCTTGCATAGTATCACTAGCTTCCTTCCATGCTCTGTTCCAAGTAATCCCGTGCTTACTTACTTCCCATATCTGCTTAGAGATGTCTGATTTCCCTTATATTTCAGATTAGCTGGTTGGCCTGCAACCTCAACTTTCAGATATGTTCAAGAAAAGTTGTGATTTTCATCTTTTTCTTGTTATGGAGTTGGCAGCAGCATTTTTTCCAGCTTTCCACAACCTGGGTGGAAGCTTGATATTCTGATGTAATCTTTTAAAATGTTTATTTATTTTTGAGAGAGAGAGTGGGAGAGGGGCAGGACAGAGGAAGACAGAGAATGCAAGTGGGCTCTGTGACAGCAGACAGCCCAATGTGAGGCTTGAACTCATGAACCAAGAGATCACGACCTGAGCTGAAGTTGGATGCTTAATGGGTTGAGCTCCCCAGGTGCCCCTCTGATGTAATCTTAATTTTAAAAATATTTTAATGTTTATCTATTTTTAAGAGAGAGACAGAGTGTAAGCAGGGGAGGGGCAGAGAGAAAGGGAGACATAAAATCTGAAGCAGGTTCCAGGCTCTGAGCTGTCAGCACAGACATGGAACTCAGACTCACAAAGGGTGAGATCATGACCTGAGGCAGAGTTGGACACTTAACCAACTGAGGGTTGCCCCTCTGATGTGATCTTTTTAATAAAGCTGTGTCCATACTCAAAAATTCTCAAACCACTGATGCTGGGAATTACAATGAGTGTAAACATGAGGTAACATATGCTCACTGAGATTTAGAATACCATCAGTGAGTATGCTTTTACTTGAGGACTTTGGTTACAGGGACTGAAAAAAGAAAATACATGTTAGAAGATTTTTTAATTTTAGTTCTTTGGAATTTATTGTTATTGTCTTCAGTCAACTTCAGTAAATCTTTCACAGGCATTTGGAAAGGAGCATTAGTCTTACAGTGATTAAAATCTGCCTTATAGTAATTAATGCTCTTGTTAATTTTCTATTAATTATATTATTTAAAACCTGCATCTTCTCTCAAATTCTTGAATTGCAAAACTTTTAGTCACATTATCCTCATCATTCTAACAGTGTGATCCAAAAAGCTAACTCATCTTAGTGTAAAAGAAGGAATTCAGCACAATTTTACTTCCATCGATTCACCATTGTACAATCTTTCTAACATAATGTGAAGTTATCAACTAGACATTATTTTTGTTAGACACTACTCTTTCCAACAGTTCTTACTTTAGCCCTTATTTTTTGTAAGATATACAATTAAATAAATATTTCAACTAACTACACTGTACTTGCAATCCTTTTATCCTCTGACTTCTTTCTTGGATTCCCATATTTGATTTATATGTTTGCCAGCTGGATTGTGCCTTCGAATAACTTCTTCAGGAAGGATACATGGGTGGAATATTTCTTGGGCTCTTACACATATGAGAATATATTTCTGCTGCCACAACTCATAAACTCCTCTTTCATCTTTGGCCATTTTGCATGACTGCAAGCTGGAGACTTCCAAAGAGTTTCAGAGGCAAAATAAGTACTGATGACAGAAGGGGATTTGATGAAGGTCATATCTTCAGGCATCTCAGAAGTCAGTGCCCCTGTAGCAGGAGAGAGATGATCAGGCTATTTGGCTGGAGCTTGGATTCCATATCTTTAATGTCAGAGTAAAATACATGGGCAGCTCAAAACCCACTCCTTTTTTGATCGGTTGTGTTATTTTACAATGTCTGAAGAGTTTCTCTATCTCACCTAGACACACTAAGATAGGAGTATTCCCTCCAAGAAACTCACATTAGTTTGAATGGTATTATTGAATGATTTCATTGTTTTTTTTTGGCAATCTCACTGTGTTTTGCTTTTCCATGGGTATTTCCATAGAGGGGTGAAAGGGAATAAATCAAGTATGGACATCTGACATTTTTCACAACCCTTCAAGTTATTCCTTTATTAAACAAATGTCTATGGAGTAACTTATTAAGTCTACATTATATTTCAAACAGTTTATTTAGCCCCATTTGGACATTTTCACCAACAAGATAATTACCTATCAAGAAACAATATTTTAGAGTAGATTTTTACATGTGGGATTTCTAAATTAAAAAAAAAATTTTTTTTGAAAGACTGAAAGTGCAAGCAGAGGAGGGTCAGAGAGAGAGGGAGATACAGAATCTGAAGCAGACTCCAGGCTTGAGCTAGCAGTCAGCACAGAGCCTGATGTGGGGCTCAAACCCATGAACCATGCCTAAGCTGAAGTCAGATGCTTAACTGACTGAGCCACCCAGGCGCCCCTCATGTGGGATTTCTAGACCAAAATTTTAGTCATTTTACATCTCTGGATATATAAAGCTGAATTACTTACTCAGTGAAAAGTTTCATCACCAAATGGTTATGTTAGGGTTTAGCTTCCTGTTGGGGTATCAGAAATTGCTCTAATCACAGTGGACCTGGCTACCAGGAGGAAGCTATTATCAAAGAACTTACTGAATAAAGGAAGCTCTTGTCCCATGGGCAATGTGATAGAATTGGGGACAGGCCAGAACACACCCCTAATCTGAGGTGTAAGAAAGAGTCAAATCAGAGATGAAATTTCAAGGCACTAAGGAAGTCAAGGAGAGGAGATGAATGGGTTAACCTGCTAAGAAGTGAGAGTAAGATGGGCTAAAGCCAGAAGAGGAAATAGAGAGCCCAAATAAGGCACTGAAGACTATGGAGACAAGGTGTATATAATGCCAGCGCAGTGTTCAATGTGCACAGAAGCAAGAAAATAGGCCAGAAAGATACAGATACCTCAGTCACAACTTCTGCAGGGAACTTTTGATAAATTCATTTAGGACCTTCAGCAACTAATCCTCTCTATCTCTTAAAAAGTCTTTACTCCTTCTTACAACAAAAGCCATGACCCCTTCTTTGGTGTCCTCACTAACTCAACACCGCCAGACTGGGATGATAGTGAGGACTCAGTCAACACTTCCTGTAGGCTCACTGAACCCAGTTTCTATGTTTGATAACTGCCCAGTGCAGAGGGGAGATTCTTACGAAAATGCAAACCAGCCACACCCACCATTTTTCCCTTGCTAAACTCTGAGTGTCCAAGGAAAAAGAGGAAGGTTCATGACCAGTCAAGGACAAAGACCAAGTAGCTCTAGGCTGTGTGTCTGAGCCCTTGAAGGAAGAAAGTTACGGAATATAAAGAGGAGCTCCGGGGTTCCATTAAAAGCTTCCTTTTTATTTTCAAATGTGATTAGATGCCAAAGAAGCTGATGCTTTTTAAAACATTCTTGACTCCAGTATCCCCAGTAGCACTGAATTATTTGGTGGCTTAATTTGCAGCGGACAAGTTGAGCAGTGAGCATTTTTCAGTAATAGTGGTTGAACTAACATTTTCCAAAAAAAAATTTTTTAAGCCCACAGAATAGTAACTGAAAGGCTCATTATTTCCTTTGAAAAAGCTAGACTCTGTGGGTAGTCTCCACCTTTGCAGTTTCTTCTGTGGTGCTGACCTCATGCAGTTGAGACCTAAGTGCTTAGGTTGCATTGGAAGTCAAAAATCTCTGACTTTGAGTCTCTCCATCTGTGCCTGAAAAACACCCAGTGTGGATTCAAACTAATCTAGGAGTTTCCAGAGAAGTCTAATAATCCAGTGATAGCAGCACTTCAAAATTATATTCCACTATCCCATTTTCAAAGAATTTCACCTCTCAAATTTCATTTAAAAATGTAAAATTAGTATTTGTGAAAAAGGCAGTTGCATTTACAGATGAAACTGTTAGGCAGAGGGAGGTGGGTGGGTAACCTGTCCAAGAGTATGAGCTGGCTAGAAGACAAACTGGGAGTTGAAGAATGGACTGATCAACTATTTCCTCTATAATTTCACATATTTTTCTCACTGAGGATGGAAAATAATGTAATTAAAAGAATATGCAAAGGGTGCCTGGGTGGCTTAGTCAGTTAAGCAACTGACTTCAGTTCAGGTCATCATCACATGGTTGGGGAGTTCGATCCCCCTGTCGGGCTCTGTGCTGACAGGTCAGAGCCTGGAGCCTACTTTGGAATCTGTGACTCTCTCTGTCCCTTCCCCACTCATTCTCTGTCTCTGTCTCTCAAAAAAAGATGCTAAAAAGATAAAAGAATATGCAAGCATTGGAAGGGAAGTGGGAACACCAAAGCCTTAATACCAAATGTGCTGCTTTTCCCAAACATTTCTGTCCCTTCCAGGCCAGAAATATCCCACATTCCAAACTGTTAGCCAGCAGATTCTTCACCAAGCAATCAACATCAGACCTTTTCCTGTGAAAAACCAAGCCACCTCTGTCTGTCCCAGTGTGCCTATGAATTACCCTCAGTTAATTCTGACATTAGCCTGCTTGCAGCATTATTTTGTAAGAAGTTTATTGCTTGTTGTAATATCAGAATAAAGATAAAAACTTTACATAGCACAAGAATCAACAACTTGGGCTGTCTCACTTTAGCTTGGGAGCCTGGATAAAAGCTGGCCGCTGGTCCTCAGGAGCAAGGTTGGGACCAGGAGGGAGAAGGGAATATCAGTATAGGGAAATAATTCAGAAAACATGGAAAACAATCTCCTCATTTGAGGATTTGAGTTAGTGGCAGAGTCCTGAAACCAAACCTCCTGATTTTTGGTTTAATGTTCCCCTACCCATCTACCCAATATCATTCTGCTGATTCAAGTAAGAAGACACTTATGGGGTCTGATCCCTTGGGCACCACCTACATAAATGACATCTGAAGGTTTGCTTTGCATTCTTCGGAGGGATTGTCTCCATGCTTACTGCCTCTCTATTCTGGCTGGGGCCAAAGTCTATGCCCAAGAATCATAATATCCCAGTACCAGTGCCCAGGAATGCCCGTTACTCTCTAATGGTGATGATAACACTACACTCATGATAGCATTATGAAAATACAGTAAGAAAACACAGCCTTATTGACATGGGCTGCTGAACAGGAAGTTGGCTCTTTTAGGGAGCTTTGGAGGAGGGGGAGAATCAAATCTCTCTCTGTTTTATTCTGTCCACTATCCTGATTTCCAAGTTTGCCTTGCATTTCAAAGCATGATAAGTCCATCTCCTCATTCTCTTGACAGAGGCGAGAATAACATTAAGCAAATTGATTTCTATTCTCTCCTCTCTCTGTGGCCATTAGACATGTGTTCCCCTGGAAGCAGCCCAGGGTGGCCTTGATTAATGCCCACCAGTTACTGTGTACTACTTTCCTTCCTACTGGCACTTAGTTCTTGAAAGGCTGGTCATGGGCAGAGAGCATAATGCAGATGCATGCCAATGACTCCTGATGGTGTGGTGAAGTCAAATTGGAGACATAGAGCCATCTCTCTCTCTCTCTCTCTCTCACTCTGTTCTCTATCCACCCAGACAAGGCTTATTTTTCCCTCCTGTGCAAGCAAAGACATTTGTTCAAACGTCTACATCTGTAGAAACAGGTCATGATGTATTGGGCAATTTCATGTAATACCCTAAATCTTGACTATCTTTTGACTGAGTCAGTGATTTGCCTCTCTCTGATTTCTTGCTTCTGTAAGGGAGATCCATAGAAATGACACAGGGACAGAAACCTGAGGCATGTTACGGATAAGTTTAAAAAATCAGGATACAAAATTTAGTCCAGCACAGATTCTAATAAGTGACCTGAATATTAAACGGTGGGGGGAAAAAATCACACATGCGTGCATGTGTGCATGCGTGTGCACGCGTGCGCGCGCGCGCACACACACACACACACACACACACACACACACACACACAGTTGATCCTTGAAGAAGGCGGAACATGGTGACCTCTCTGTCATCAAAATTCAACAACTTTTGACTCCCCAGAAACTTAACTGCTGTTGACTAGAAGAAGCCTTACTGATAACAGAAACAATAGATTAACACATCTTTTGTATGTTATAATATGTATCTATGCTGTATTCTTAAAATAAAGTAAGCTGGATAAAAGAAAATGTTATTAGGAAAATCATCAGAAGGAGAAAATACACTTGCAGGACTTTATCATATATTTATTTTTAATTTTTTATGCTTATTTACTTTTGGGAAAGAGAGAGAGACAGAATATACGTGGGGAAGGGGCAGGCAGAGAGGGAGACACAGAATCCAAAGCAGGCTCCAGGTTCTGAGCTGTCAGCACAGAGCCGGATGCGGGGCTCCAACCCACAAACCGTGAGATCATGACCTGAGCCAAAGTTGGACATTCAACCAACTGAGCCACCCAGCTGCCCCATCATATATTTATTTAAAAAAGAAATCTGCATATAGGCAGGGGCTGGAGTGCCAGCAGGTCTGTGGGAGAGGGCCTGCCCTGGCCGGTGGCAATGAGCCACAGCTGGGAGGTCTTTGATTGACAGCAGCAGCATAAGTTGGGAGGGGCAGGGGAGGATAAGAACACAGAGCTGCCATGCTCAGTTTCCCAACTGCCTGGCCATGCACCACGGCCCATGGCTTCAGCATGTGCTGTCACAGGTAAGCACCTGTCCTCCAGGAGCCTGGACACCAAGAATCAGGGATCAGTGGAGGGATCTGGATCTGGCACCTGTGCAGCACCTTCCTGCCCTCTGGGCCGGGTCTTCTGCTTGTTGCCAGTCTCCTGCCTGCCCTGCCCTCCCCTCCGCCCCAGGCACTGGACCTGACCACCATGTCAGCACACAGTGCACCTGAAGCCAGGTCCAGGACCCGTTGGTGGCTGCTGATAGTCTCCACAGATCTCCTGGGTACTCAGAGAACAGATCAAACTTTGAGCCATTCGCCTTCTGTTGGGTCCTGTGGAGACTGGTGGACCGTTGTAAATAAATGCCTTATGGGTTTTGCTGTTAACACTCAAGCACAAATTCCTGGTATTAGTGGACCTATGAAGTTCAACTCCAGGTTGCTCAAGGGTCAACTGTATACGTTAAGTACTTTTGATAAGTATATCTTTCACCTTGCTCATCAATTCATATGCAACTATATGTTTTCAAGGATATTTTCAATGCAAAGTTTCCATAAGAAAGGCTGATTGATTCCTATGGCAGATTGTAGTTATCAAAAATGGCCACCATTATATTTCTATCCAACATGCTTTTCCAGAACCTTGCCACTCTATATCAAGAAGTAAAGGCTGTGTTCTTTCCCATTGTCCCGGGAAGGTTTGTGATGTGTCAACACAGAGAATGTGGTAGAAGTGACATTGTGTGACTTCTAAAGCTATCTTAGAACAGGCGACAGAGCTTCTGCCTCCTGCTCTCTCTCTCTTTCTCATATGCTTTGCTTTGGAATCCAGTTGTCATGCTGAGAGGAAGTCCAAGCTACACTGAGAGGTGCCTATATATGTCTTGGTTGATATTTCCAGTTAGGATGTCAGCTGAGCATCAATGTCAACTCCAAACACATGAGTGAACAAGCCTTCAGATGACCCTAGTTCTCACTCTTCAAGCTGCTGTGGGGAGGAGATGAATTATCCCTGCTGAGCCTTGCCCAAACTGCAGATTCATGAGTAAAGTAAGTGCTGTCATTGTTTTAAGCTATTCAGATTTAGAGTGGCTTGTTATGCAGCCATAATAACTCGAGATTTTGGTATCAGAAGTAGAGATCTCTCAACAACATTCTAAAGTGGTTTGGGGACCAAGAAGAGGGTAGAAACTGGATAGCCTTTGAGGAGTCTACTGGCTGAGGTCTGATGACCCTGAGGAGGTTGTCTCTGAGAGCTTTTAAGAAAGTGAGGAAGGGGCACCTGGGTGGCACAGTCGGTTAAGCACCTGACTTTGGCTCAGGTCATGATCTCACAGTCCATAGGCTCGAGCCCCACGTTGGGCTCTGGGTTGACAGCCCAGAGCCTGGACCTGCTCAGATTCTGTGTCTCCTGCTCTCTCTGCCCTTTCCCCACTCACTCTCTGCTC